>NC_053475.1:5334565-5553549 GCF_015227805.2 Hirundo rustica | reverse complement strand
CATATTCTCCCCCCTTCCTGCCCCGCTTTTCCAGCCTCTCCCCCCAGAGTTCCCGTTTTCCCAGGGAATTCCCGGCCGATCCCGACTCCGGCAGCGACTTGGAGGCGTCGGCGCGGCCCCCGGAGCAAACGGCGCCGTTCCGGAGGAGCCGACAGCAGCCGGGTGATTCCCGCTTTTCCCGCTTTGCCCAAAAATTCCCCGCTTCCTTTCGCATCTCCACAAATTTTCCCTGGTTTTCCCCAATTTTTCCCATTTTTTCCCCATTTTTTCCAGTTTTTTCCTGATTTTCCCTGGTTTTTTTCCCTTTTCCCCCCCATTTTTTCCCTCCATTTTGCCCCCGTTTTCCACTGTTTTTTCCCAATTTTTCCCTGATTTTTCCCTTTTTTTTCCTCCTGATTTCTCTCTAATGTCCCCCTGATTTTTCCCCATTCCCCCTCCCCCATTTCCCCCCTCCATTTCCATGATTTTTCCAATTATTTTTCCCCAATTTTCCTCTTTTTCTCCTCGATTTCCCCCCGTTATTTTCCCCTCGTTTTTCTCCGATTTTTCTTGGTTTTTTTCCCCAATGTTTTTTTCCCCAATTTCCCCTGATTTTTTCCTGTTTTCCCCCAATTTTCTCCCTGTTTTTTCCCAATTTTGTCCTGTTTTTTCCCTGTTTTTTTTTCCCCCAGATTTTTGCCTGATTTCCACCCTTTTTTTTCTCCTGTTTTTTTAGCCTGCCCCCCCCCCCCCCCCCATTTTTCCCCGATTTTTTCCTGGTTTTCCCCTTTTTTTCTTCCTTTTCCCCCCCCATTTTTTCCTCGATTTCCCCTGATTTTTTCCTGATTTTTTTTCCTGATTTTTCACAGATTTTTCCCTGATTTTCCCCCTTTCTTTTCCCTATTTTTCCCAATTTTCCCCCAATTTCCCCTGATTTTTTCCCACGTTTTCCCCCTGTTTTTTTCCCATTTTTTCCCATTTTCCCGCAGGTTTCCAAGCGTTCCCGTCCGTCCAGCGGAGCTCTTTCAGGCCCGGAGCACAATTCCCTTTTCCAGGCCGTGGTCTCAGGAAAAGCCGCCATTGGGGTACCGTGGAAAGAATTCCCACTTTTCCCCAAAATTCCCTCTTTTTCCTCTCAATTTTCAGTTTTTTTTCTTGGAAATTCCTGGAGTTTTCTTTCCGGAATTCCCATTTTTCCCCCCTAGAATTCCTGGTTTTTACCCCCAGAATTCCCATTTGCCCCTGGAATTTCCCCCAGAATTCCCATTTTTCCCCAGAATTCCCTTTTCCCCCTGTTTTTACCCCTGCAATTCCCATTTTTTTTCTCAGTTTTTCCCCTGGAATTCCCATTTTTCCCTCTGTAATTCCTATTTTTTCCCCAGCATTCCCATTTTTACTCCTTTTTTCCCTCTGGAATTCCCATATTCCCCCTGGAATTCCTGGTTTTTCCTTTCTGTAATTCCTTTTTTTCCCCAAAAATTCCCATTTTCCCCAAAACTTCCATTTTTGCTCTGGAATTTCCTCTGGAATTCCTGTTTTTTTCCCCAGAATTCCCATTTTCCCCCCAGAATTCCCATTTTTTCCTGGAACTCCCATTTCCCCCCCATTTTCTCTCCAGAATTCCTGTTTTTTTTCCCGTTTTTCCCCATTTTCTCTCCAGAATTCCTGTTTTTTCCCCTGGAATTCCCATTTTCTCCCCAGAATTCCCATTTTTTTCCCGTTTTTCCCCGGTTCCAGGTGGTGGTGGACGAGCGGCTGAATTGGTACCGCTGGGATCGGGAATCGGCGTTCGTGGAGCTGCTCAACTTCACCGCCAGGGTCAGGAAAAATGGGGAAAATGAGCGAAAAAATGGGGAAAATGAGGGAAAAATGGGGAAAAACCAGGAATTCCTGGAGCTGCTCAACTTCACCACTGGCGCCTGTGGCTGCCAGGGTCAGGAAAAATGAGAAAAAAACAGGAAAATGGGGAAAATGGGGGAAAAAGTGGGAAAAATGGGAAAAATGGGAAATGGGGAAAAATGGGGCAAAAAAATAGGAAAAAAATGGGGAAAAACTGGGACAGATCAGGAAATTCCTTGGATGTGTGTTGCTGCCGGATGCTGGGGTGGGAAATAAGGAAAAATCTGGGAAAAACTGGAGAAAATGGGAAAATCAGGAAATAAAACAGGAAAATGGGGCAATCTGGGGAAATTGGGGATTTTGGGCCACGGCCGAGGCGAATCCCGGGATTTCCAGGCGCCGTGACCCCGGAGATGTTCCAGGAGCTGCACAATTCCGACATCAGCCGGTGGCTGGCCGAGACCTGCCACGGGCTACCGGGGGTTCCTGGGAATTTGGGGTTTTCCTGGGAATTTTGGGGATTTTCCTGGGAATTTGGGGGATTTTCCTGGGTTTTGGGGTTTTTTTCTTGGATTTTGGGGATTTTCCTGGAAATTTTGGGGATTTTCCTGGGAATTTCAGGTATTTTCCCCTGGAGTTTCGGATGTTTTTCTCTGGAATTTTGGGTGTATTTCCTTTGGAATTTTGGGCGTTTTCCTCGGGAATTTTGGGTGCTTTTCCCTGGAATTTTGGGTGTTTTCCTCTGGAATTTCAGGTGGTTTTCCCTGGAATTTTTCTATTTCCCCTGGAATTTCAGGCGTTTCCACAGGAATTTCGGATGATTTTCCCCGTTTTTTTCCCCTGGTCCTCTCCCGAGTACCCATTTTTCCTGGAGTTTCGGATGTTTTTCTCTGGAATTTCAGATGTTTTTTCTGGTTTTCCCTGGAATTTCGGGTGTTTTTTCCCATTTTCCCTAGAATTTTACCCATTTTCTCCCCCAGTCCTCCCCTGAGTGCCCATTTTCTCTGTGTTATAAATGAGATGGACCAAATTCGATAAATCAAAATTTGGAATTTTATTGAGAGACAAGATAACAGTCTCGGACAGCCACAATTAAAAGGACAGCGTCTAGCCCGGTGTTGCCGCTGGGTGAACAACGATAACACACTCTGCCAGTCTGTTATCCCCAAGTTCACATTTTTGGTTTGCAGCAGTCTCTTTTTATACACTGGATCGCGGAGAGAGGCTCGGGATGTCGACGGTCCTCCCCCCGGGGCATCTTCATTAAACATGCAGGTTTCAGTTCTAAGAGTCTGAATGGATCAGCGGAGGAGGACAATGCTGTTAACGGTCGGGTCCAGGTGTGGTGTGGACATGTTAATTCTAGCCAGAGACAATCTAGATACGGATCTGATACAATCATCGGGTCCTCCAGGCTATCATCCCCATTTTCCGTTGCCTTTTGTTTCTTTTCAACGATTCCTGGCAGTGACAGTCTTCTGTCCTCCTTTCTGGTAATTCTAATCAGGCTTTTCTCGTGTCCCTCCCATGCCTTTTCAGGCTAGAGAAATTCTTGTATTTTATTAAGTCACCTTCCCCCGAGTTAACTCACAAAATGCTATTTTAAACAAAACTTAACTTCCAACATGCTAGTTTATACAGAACTTATACAGTTGGTATTACATTTTATATTCTATTAACATGAATTAACTTTAGAACATATGTTACATTCCTTTTTTATGATTCCCAGCAGAGGCATGTTTGTGTCTCCCTCCTGGTAATTCTAACTATGTTTTGTCTCGTGTCCCCCCCCCCCCACCGTCTTTTCAGGCAAGAGAAATTCTTGTACCTTTACTGAGCTGCTTTTTTCTGAGTTAACTCATAGCATATTGGATTAAAACAAAAACTTATACTTATAGGGATGGTATTACATTTTATATCATTTAACACGAATTAACTTTAGGACATATATCTGGAATTTCCCCATTTTCTCTGGAATTTTGGGTGTCTTTTCCCATTTTCTCTGGAATTTCCCCATTTTCTCTGGAATTTTGGGTGTTTTTTCCCATTTTCCCTGGAATTTTCCCTGTTTTTCCCCCCAGCCCCCCCTGGAGTACCCATTTTCCCTGGAATTTCCCCATTTTCTCTGGAATATTGGGGTTTTTTTCCCATTTTCCCTGGAATTTCCCCGTTTTCCCTGGAATTTCCCCATTTTGTCCCCCGTTCCCCCCAGTCCCTGCGGTGCCGGGTTCTGGGCGCTGCCGGCGGCGCTGATCCAGAGGGGGCGGCACCGGGAGCTGCTGCACAGACTCCTGCTATATTCCTGCAGCTGCTTCCTCCCGGCGCCAGCAGATTCCCGGCACACGGGAACCCTGGTGGGTCCAGGATTGTCCCAGAATAGCCCCAAATATCCCGAAAATCTCCTGCGATTTATCCCTTCCTCCCGGCGCCGGCAGATTCCCGGCACACGGGAGCGCTGGCGGGTCCGGGATTATCCCCGAAACGTCCCAGAAATCTCCCAAAAGTATCCCAGAAATAATATCCCAGAAATATCCCAGAAATCTCCTGAAAATCTCCTGAGTGTGGAAAATCTGGGATTTTTCGGGGTTTTTTTCCCATTTTTTCTATTTTTTCCCATTTTCATTCCTGTTTTTTCCCAAATTCCCTTTTTTTTCCTGGAATTCCAGCGCTGAAGCTGCTCAGCTCCCTGCTGGGAGTTTCCTCCATCCCAACCCAAATGTTCCCATTTTTTCCCTCATTTTTTTTCCCCTATTTTTCCCCTCATTTTTTTTTCCCTATTTTTCCCCATTTTTTCCCATTTTTTCAGTTTTTTTCCCATTTTTTTCCATTTTTATTCCCATTTTTCCCCAAATTCCCGGGTTTTTTTCCCCAGAATTCCAGCCCTGAAGCTCCTGAGCTCCCTGGTGGAAGTGGCCCTGGAGGAGCAGCAGCAGCTGCAGAATTCCAGGCGGCAGCTGGAGGCAGAAAAGGGAAAAGATCCCAGCAGGAGGGGAATGGAAAAATTGGAATTTGTGCAGGAGCAGCAGCAGGAGGTGAGGGGAAATGGGAAAATTGGGAGAAAAATGGGAAAATTGGGTAAAAATGGGAAAAATTGGGGAAAAAATGGGGTGAAAAATGGGGGGAAAAAAGGGAAAATTTGGGAAAAAAATGGGGGGAAAATGGGAAAATTTGGGAAAAATGAGAATCCTGGGGGTGCTTAGGTAGAAATTCCAGAATTTTGGAGGGGTTTAGGTGGGAATTTGGGAATTTTGGTGGATTTGGGGTGAAAATTTGGGATTTTGAGGGGATTTTTAAAAGGATTTTCACTGAAAATTTGGGATTTTTCTGGATTTTGGGTGGAATTTTCAGGATTTGGGTGGATCTGGGTGAATTTTGGGTGGAATTTTGGGGATTTTGGGTGGAATTCTGATGGAATTTTCAGGATTTGGGGTGGAATTTTGGGGGTTATGGGTGGAATTTTGATGGAATTCTCCAGGTTTTTGATGGGTTTGGTGAATTTTGGGTGGAATTTTGTGAATTTTGGGCCAATTCCTGAAATTCCCAGCTCCGGGAACAGCAGGAGGAGCTGGAGCTGCTCATGAACGGAATCCTCAAAGGCGTCTTCGTGCATCATTCCCGGTGAGGGAAAATCCCGGAATTCCGGAGGAGAAACCGGGAAAAATGTGGGAAAATGGGGAAATTTGAGGTAAAATGGGGGAAAATGGGAAAAAATGGGGAAATTTGGGATAAAATGGGGAAAAATGGGGAAATTTGGGATGAAATGGGAAAAAATGGGGAAATTTTGGATAAAAGGAGGAAAATTGGGATAAAAATGGGGGAATTTGGGATAAAAGGGTGGGGAAAATGGGATTTTTGTGGATAAAACATTGGGAAAAGCTGGAATTCTGGGATAAAGCTTTGGGAAAAGCTGGATTTTTGTGATAAAAGTTGGTGAAAATCAGGATTTTTTGGGGATAAAATATTAGGAAAAGTGGGAACTTTGGGATAAAACATTGGGAAAATTGGGAACTTTGGGATAAAACATTGGGAAAATTGGGATTTTTTGGGATGAAAGTTTGGGAAGATCAGGATTTTTTGGGATAAAAGTTTGGGAAAATCAGGATTTTTATGGATAAAATGGAGGGAAAAACTGGGTTTTTATGGATAAAATTTTGGGAAAAGCTGGAGTTTTTTTGGATAAAATGTTGGGAAAAGCTGGAATTTTGGGATAAAGCTTTGGGAAAAGTGGGAATTTTGGGTTAAATTGGTGGGAAAAGTGGGATTCTTATGGATAAATTGATGGGGAAAACTGGATTTTTGTGGATAAATTGATGGGAACAGCTGGAATTTTGGGATAAAGCATTGGGAACAGCTGGAATTCCGGGCTGAAGCTTTGGGCTTTGGGGAATTCCGGGCTGAGCGCCGCCGCCCCGCCCCAGGGCCGTGGTGCCCGAGAGGCGCGGGATTTGCACGGACGAGTCGGGAACGTGGAGCCGGAAATTGCCGGGATCCTTCCGGAGCCATGGCACCACAGGGGAATGGGAAATATGGGGGAAATAATGGGGGAAATACGGGAAAAATGGGGGGGAAATGGGCAAAATGGGGGAAATGGGAAAAATGGGGAAATGGGAAAAAAATGGGGGAAAATGGGGGAAAAATAGGGAAAAAAACAGGAAAAATAATGGGGAAAATGTGGGAAAATGAGGAAAAACCCAGGAAAAACATAGGAAAAAACGTAGGAAAAAATGGGGAAAATTGGGAAAAAAGGGGGAAAATTTGGGAGAAATCTGGGAAGAATGGAGAGAAATGGGAAATCTGAGAAAATTGGGAAAAATTGGGGGAAATTCTGGGAAAATCCTGGGGCTATCTGGGAAAAGTTGGGAAAACTCCAGGGGAAATGTGGGGGAAAGTCGGGAAAAACTGGGGGGAAATGGGAAAAACTGGGAAAAAATTGGGTTGGGATGAGGAAAAATGGGATTGGGAATGAGGAAAAGTGGGAAAAATTGGGATTGGGATGGGGAAAACCGAGGGAAAACGGGGAAAAACAAGGGGAAAATGGGTTTGAGATGGGGAAAAATGAGAGAAAATGGAGGGAAAATGGGATTAGGGTGGGGAAAAATTCCCCGAATTCCTGGAATTCCCAGCTTTTTCCCAGCTTTCCTGCAGGGAGAGGTTCCGCTGCACTGCTGAGAGCTCTGCAGGGAATTTCCGGAATTCCAGAGACAGCTCCGAACCTGGAGCTCTTCACTGAGAGGTTCAAGGTGGGAAAAATGGGAAAAATGGGAAAAATGGGGAAAAAAATAGGAAAAATGGGAAAGAACCCAGGGAAAATGGGGGGAAAAGTGAGAAAATAGGAAAAATGGGAAAAAATGGGGAAAAGGGGGGAGAAATGGGAAAAAATGGGACAAAAATGGGAAAAAATTGGGAAAAATGGGGAAAAAAGGGGAAAAAATATGGGAAAAAGGGGGAGAAATGGGGAAAAATGGGAAAGAAATTGGTTGGAATGAGAAAAAATGGGATAAGAACGGCCTGGAATTGGGGAAAAAGTGGGAAAAATGGGAAAAGTTTAGGCTGGAGCAGGGAAAAATGGGATTAAAAGCCCCTGGAATGATGGAAAATGATGGAAAATGGGGCTGGAACAGGGAAAAATGGGATAAAAATGGAGCTGGAATTGGGGAAAAAGTGGGAAAAACTGGTGAAAATGGGATTAAAAACCTGGGGAAATTTTCCCTCACCGTGAGCAATGCACGAAGATGCCTTTGAAGATTCCGTTCATGAGCAGCCCCAGCTCCTCCTGCTGCTCCTGGAGCTGGGAATTCCGGGAATTGGCCCAAAATTCCCAAAGTTCCCCCAAAAATTCACCAAACCCATCAAAAACCTGGAGAATTCCATCAACATTCCACCCAAAATTCCACCCCAAATTCACCAAACCCATCAAAAACCCGGAGAATTCCATCAAAATTCCACCCATAATCCCCAAAATTCTACCCAAAATCCCCAAAATTCCACCAAAAATTCGCCCAGATCCACCCAAATCCTGAAAATTCCTTCAAAATTCCACCCAAATCCTGAAAGTTCCACCCAAAATCCCCTCAAAATCCCAAATTTTCACCCCAAATCCACCAAAATTCCCAAATTCCCACCTAAACCCCTCCAAAATTCTGGAATTTCTACCTAAGCACCCCTAGGATTCTCATTTTCCCCATTTTTCCCCAATTTTTTTCCCATTTCCCTCCCCCATTTTTCCCCAATATTTTTCCCATTTTTTCCCCAATTTTTTTCCCAATTTTTCCCCATTTTTTCCCTTTTTTCCCCCAATTTTTCCCATTTTTCTCCCAATTTTCCCGTTTTCCCTCACCTCCCACTGCTGCTCCTGCACAAATTCCAATTTTTCCCCTCCGGCCGGGATCTTTTCCCTTTTCCACCTCCAGCTGCCGCCTGGAATTCTGCAGCTGCTGCTGCACCTCCAGGGCCACTTCCACCAGGGAGCTCAGGAGCTTCAGGGCTGGAATTCCGGGAAAAAAAAAGGGGAATAAAAATGGAAAAAAAAAGGGAATGAAAATGGAAAAAAAAAAAGGGGGGAAATTTAAAAAAAATTTGGAAAAAAACGGGAAAAAATGCGAAAAAATGTGGGAAAAATGGGGAATTTGGGGTTGGGATGGAGGAAACTCCCAGCAGGGAGCTGAGCAGCCTCAGCACTGGAATTCCGGGAAAAAAAAAACGGAATTTGGGAAAAAATGGGAATGAAAATGGAAAAAAATAGAAAAAAAATGGGAAAAAACCAGGGAAAATTGGGGGAAAATGAGGGAAAAAATGGGAAAAAATGAGGGAAAAAATGGGCAAATTGGGTTGGGATGGAGGAAACTCCCAGCAGGGAGATGAGCAGCTTCAGGGCTGGAATTCCAGGAAAAAATGGGAATGAAAATGGGAAAAAATGGGAAAAAACAGAAAAAAAAACCAGAAAAATCCCAGATTTTCCACACCCAGGAGATTTTTAAGAGATTTTTGGGATATTTTTGGGATATTTTTGGGACATTTCTGGGATATTTCTGGGGTACTTCTGGGATATTTCCAGGAGATTTTTGGGATATTTTCGGGAGATTTCTGGGACAATCCTGGACCCACCAGGGTTCCCGTGTGCCGGGAATCCGCCGGCACCGGGAGGAAGGGATAAATCTCAGGAGATTTTTGGGATATTTTGGGATATTTTGGGCTATTTTGGCCAATCCCGGAGCCGCCAGCGCTCCCGTGTGCCGGGAATCCGCCGGCGCCGGGAGGAAGCAGCTGCAGGAATGCAGCAGGAATCCGCGCAGCAGCTCCCGGTGCCGCCCCCTCCGGATCAGCGCCGCCGGCAGCGCCCAGAACCCGGCACCGCGGGGACTGGGGGAACGGGGACAAAATGGGGAAAATTCCAGGGAAAACGGGGGAAATTCCAGGGAAAACGGGGAAATTCCAGGGAAAATGGGTACTCGGGGGGGACTGGGGGGAAAATGGGGAAAAAAATCCGGGGAAAAATCCGGGGAAAAATCCAGGGAAAATCCAGGGAAAAATCCAAAGAAAATGAGTACTCCAGGGGGAACTGGGGGGAAACAGGGAAAATTCCACGGAAAATGGGAAAAAACACCAGAAATTCCAGGGAAAACAGGGAAAACCACCCAAAATCCCAGAGAAAATGGGAAAAAGCACCTGAAATTCCAGGGAAAATGGGTACTCCAGGGAGGACTGGGGGAAAACCGGGGGAAAATCCAGGGAAAATGGGGGAAAACACCCAAAAGTCCAGGGAAAATGGGAAAACCCACCCAAAATTATAGTGAAAATGGGGAAAATTCCAGGGAAAATGGAGAAAATTCCAGGGAAACCCCAAAAAAACACCCGAAATTCCAGGGAAAATGGGAAAAAACACCCAAAATTCCAGGGAAAATGGGGAAAATTACAGAGAAAATGGGTACTCCGGGAGGGACTGGGGGGAAAAACAGGGAATATTCCAGGGAAAACCAGAAAAAAACACCTGAAATTCCAGAGAAAATGGGGAAAATACAGAGAAAATGGGGGAAAAACACCCGAAATTCCAGAGAAAATGGGGAAATTCCAGGGAAAATGGGTACTCAGGGGGGGACTGGGGGAGAAAATGGGTAAAATTCTAGGGAAAATGGGAAAAAACACCCAAAATTCCAGGGAAAACAGGAAAAAACATCTGAAATTCCAGAGAAAAACATCTGAAACTCCAGGGAAAATGGGTACTTGGGAGAGGACTGCGGGAAAAAACGGGGATAATCATCCGAAATTCCAGGGGAAATGCCTGAAATTGCAGGGGAAACGTCTGAAATTCCAGGGAAAAGCACCTGAAATTCCAGAGGAAAATATCTGAAACTCCAGAGGAAAATACCTGAAATTCCCAGGAAAATCCCCAAAATCCAAGAAAAACCCCCCAAATCCAGGAAAAACTGCCTGAAACTCCCAGGAAAACCCCAAAAATCCAGGAAAATCCCCAAATTCCCAGGAAAGCCTGGTACCTCATGGCAGGTCTCGGCCAGTCTCCGGCTGAGGTCGGAATTGTGCCACTCCCAGAACATCTCCGGGTTCACGGCGCCTAGAAATCCCAGGATTCACCTTGGCTGTGGCCCAAAATCCCCAATTTTCCCAGATTTCCCCCTTTTATTTCCTGATTTTCCCATTTTCTCCCATTTTTCCCAGATTTTTCCTTATTTCCCAGCCCAGCATCTGGCAGCAACACGCATCCAAGGAATTTCCTGATCTGTCCCAGTTTTTCCCCATTATTTCCCATTTTCCCCATTTTTTTCCTATTTTTTCGCCCATTTCTCCAGTTCTTTGCCCCGTTTTTTCCCCCTCATTTTCCCCATTTTTTTGCCAATTTTTCCCATTTTTTCCCTCATTTTTCCCATTTTTCCTGACCCTGGCAGCCGCTGGCAGTGAAGTTGAGCAGCTCCAGGAATTCCTGATTTTCCCCCCATTTTTAACTCATTTTCCCCATTTTTTCACCCGTTTCTCCCTCTTTTTTGCCCGTTTTCCCCATTTTTTTGCTCATTTTCCCCATTTTTCGCTCATTTTTCCGCTCATTTTTCCCCATTTTTCCTGATCCTGGCGGTGAAGTTGAGCAGCTCCACGAACGCTGATTCCCGATCCCAGTGGTACCAATCCAGCCGCTCGTCCACCACCGCCTGGAACCAGGGAAAAAATGGGAAAAATGGGAAAAAACTGGGAATTCTGGGGAGAAAATAGGGGGAAAACGGGAAAAAAACAGGAATTCTGGGGAGAAAATGGGGGGAAAACAGGAAAAAACAGGAATTCTGGAGAGAAAATGGGGGGAAGAAATGGGAGTTCCAGGAAAAAATGGGAATTCTGGGGGGAAAATGGGAATTCTGGGGGGAAAAAAAAAAAGAATTCCATGAGTGACTTTTGCAGAGAGTGCCTTCAGCAAACACGCAGGGCTGGAACTCTATGCAGAAAACGCCCCAGGGCTCTCTGCACTGAGGCAAAAGGAACAAAGTTCCAGTTCTGGCCTTGCTAGGGAGCACCAAAATGGTTCCTTTTCAGGACAATTCCTGGGTGTTCTCTGAGCCCCAGAGGAGAGCCCAGGGCACCAAGGAACTGAGAGCGGGGACTGTGCAGGAGCCGGGCACAGTGAGAGAGCCCGGGCTGAAGGTCAGCCCCGGGGCGGGCAGGGACTGGGAGGGGGCAGAGCCCGGGGGGTCCCGCAGAGCCTTCCTGCTCCAAAGCCCCGCCTGCCCCAGCGGGGCAGCTGCCGGGAGCCGTGTGCCAGAGCCGGGCCACAGCTGGGCGTTCGAAGTGCCTCCAGGGAAGCAGCTTTTTGTCCCAATCCAGGGGTGTTCCCATGGTGTTGGGGTCCCTGGGAAGGCACGTGAGGTCAGGGTGGAAGTGGTTGGTTTGTGGTTTTGTGTTTTGGATTACTTTTTGTCGGGGGGTGATGGCTGGTTGGGATTTCAGTGTTTCTTGAAGGACATGGGGGAAATGTTTTTTTGGTGAGATGCCCCCAGCGGTTTGAAGCTTCACGGGTGCAGGGAGCACTGGCGCAGCCCCGGCACAGGCGGGACGGCCCCAGGCGTGAGACATTAATTTGAAGAACTAAGGATTTTCAGGAAAGATAAGAGAATAAGTTGCTGAATTAGCTGAAGTAGATAGGTAAGCTTTGTTCGCAGTTAACAGAAGCTGGATCTTAGCTAAGCCAATGCGGATTTAGTAACTCATTGCTTGTCAAGCTTTATGTAGCTGTGCTTGGAACAAAAAACCAAAATGCAGTAAATAAGATATAAGTTAACTGCAGACTTCCTGCTTAGAGAACCCATTCAACACAGGAAACGATAAGTCCTACCAAGGATTCTTTGTCACGGATGCATTGAAAAGGTAGAAAGGTCAGGACGAGGAAGACTCATCTTACGTCCTCATTTTTGGTGATCCCTCCCCAGAATAAACCCCGGACTCATTTTAGGAAACAAACCACACATGCTTAATAGTGTTTTTTGCCAATTAGTCTATGAAGCAAGGAATGGGAGGTGACAGGGGTATGAATATGTATTTGTATTTTGGGTATTCAACACTTTTGTAACTAAAAGGCTTTGTAATTGCCTGTGAATTTTGCAGTGTGAATTAGGAAAATGTCCTGTGTGCTGCCCGGCCATAATAAACATACACTTTAAACTGTTAGAGAGTTTTTGTCCGTCACATTTGGGTATCGATACTAGATCTATACCCATATTTCTTTAATAAGTCAGGCAGGTGGTGGGAGCCGGGAGCGGCCGCCTGGGTCTGGAGTTGCCGCCGTGGGCTGGGAGCCCCCTGGGCAGAGCTCTGTGCTCAGGGCCAAGGTCTGGGCGGCTCAGGAAGTGCTCGGCGGCCCGTGGGCCCCCAGCACAGGTGGGTCCATGTGGCCGGGCTCTGAGGGGAGCGGCCTGGCCCGGCCGTGGCCATGCGGGGCCTGGCGGGGCTCGGGGGGCGGGGCCGGGCCCGGCAAAGGCTGAGGGGGAGTGGGGGAAGCATTGGCAGATAGGCCCAGGGCTTCCCGTGCCCCTCTGGCAACGCAGGTGGGCACGGGGGCTGCCTCGCTCAGAGCCAGCCCCGGCTGCAGGGGTCCCCGGGGTGCCCTGGGGAGGGGGCAGCGGGGGCTGACAAAGTTCTGTGCCTGGGGCTGGGCGCGGCTGCCGAGGGAGCGGAGGATGCAGGGTCCCGCCATGCTGGGGCTTGGTCTGCCCTCCTCAGGGGCTGCATTGTCAGCTCAGAGCCACCTGGGCATTGCCCAGTACCAGCAGTGTTTGGAGGGAAACCTGTGAATGGAGGGAGCAGAAATGGGCAGTAGGAGAGCTGGGGTGTTCCAGAAGCTTGGACATGTTGGGAGCATGGACAAGGGGGGCCCATGGACAACCCAGGCCCCTGAAAGAGGGACCCTGGACAGTGCTGACCCCTGAGATACCTGGTGAGTGCAGAGGAGGTGAACCTTCTGGATTCCCAGGAGCCACAGCAGCCCAGAGAGGGGGAATGTCGCGGTGCTGTTCCTCGCGCTGATGAGCGCGGCCACGGGCTAGCTCAGTCTCGTGCACCGCGGCAACGTGTGAGGTCGGGGTGGCAAGCCAGGCGAGCCACCTCCTCCCTGTGGGTCTTGGTTCCCCTCTCAGCGACGGCCAGCAGATGGCAAATGCAACCCACGGCAGCTAATCAAAAGGCGGACTCCTCTGGGCTCAGTTAAACAGGATTTTATTCAGGGGGAGAGGCGGCACGGGGCGCAGCACTCTCTGACCCACCGCCCAGAAGAGACCCCGGGGGCAGGCGTGCACGAGCTTTTAAAGTGGGGTGGAAACAGGGGTGGTGACAACCGGTCAGCCAGTCACAGAGATCGGGGGGTTAACCGGGGGTGTGAACCATGGAACTGGGGACCAATCACAAAATGAGGGGAGGGGGTCTCCCGGGCCCCAGCCTATCACTCAGCACCCTTCCCAGAGTTTTCTAGAAGCCAGGGAAGGGTCTCTGAGTGACAGGGCGACCACGAGGAGAGGGGGGGCGGGGGGGATTGACAGCGACAGGTGCAGGGAAGGGATGAATGACAGAAAACGTCGGGTTTTACAATAGACAAAACAACCGGTGCAGAAGGGAAAACCAATGCAGAACACAGGGGTATACAGTGAACGAAACCATTATAAAAATAACTTAAAAATCTTACAAAAATAACTTAATAACTTAATAAAACAATTCTCACACCACCACATCTCCCCCTTTTTTGTTTTTTCAAGAGGAGTGGGACTGGAACGGAGGAGGGAGGTCAGTGATGCTGCGTTGGGTACCCCAGTCTATGCTCTTCTTCATCCAGATTTCTTTCTTTATCTTCTGGGGTCCCCTCCAGCACCTCTTCCAACTCCAGTCCCTCCTCCTCATGGTCCTCTTCTGATGGCATGGGGACATGGTTAACTGTGGGGGAGTGTGAGGTGGCAGAAACCAAATTATACAACATCTTTTTTAAAAGTCTAAAAGCAAGGATAACAAGTAATAAAACAAACAAACACAGCAACCCAGTTTTATCATAGATGAAGCCCAACCGGAGATTCCCCAATTAGAAGACAGTCCGCCCAGCCAGTCCTTGGTCTCCCTTTGGATGTTGGTCACTTGTCAGATGGTGGTGTAGTTGTTCGGTTGGTGGACCGGCCATCCAACAACTGGGAGACTCAGGCTGAGCGTTGCCAAGGCTCCGAGGGCTAGGTGGAACCTCCTCGGAGCGGGGAATCCGGCTCGGGTTGCTGTTATGAAAAACTGAAAGACACTAAACAAATACATTACTTAAATTTGACAACAGCAGGGAAAGGGATGGCTCTGCCCGGAGCTGATGTTCAGCTCTCCTCGTTCAGTGTTTTCCTTTTTCGCCTCCACGCTGCCACGGTGACTTGCGGACTGTTGATTTTGCCAGACCCTGGGCTTTTGGGAACATAGGGCCTCACCCACTTAGCTGGAATCCATTTTGGTCCCGTGGGGGTGGACACGCAGGCGTACCCACATCCCCACGTGACCAGATCGTGTGGCCCTTCTGCCCCTCCAGACCCAGGATCTCTGACCATGACCTGCGGTCGTTCTTTGACCCCAAACAGCGAGCTCGCACCGAAGTGTCGGACAATGGGCGGATTGAGACCTTCGTAAGAACAATTCAGGAAATTAATGGTAAACAAAGCTCTGGCCAGCCTGACTGATGGTGACTCTGTCTTGAGGACCCTCTGCTGCTGATGTAGTACACGCTTGATGGTCCCATGGGTCCTCTCAACCATGGCTTGGCCTGTGGGGGAGTGGGGGATGCCGGTCTTGTGCTCCACCCCCCATTGCTGCAGGAAGCTACGAAGCTCCCTGGATTTATATGCCGGGCCGTTATCGGTTTTCAGTTCTCTCGGAATGCCCATGAAGGAGAAGGCGTGGATGAGGTGTTTTATGACATCCCCGGCCTTCTCCCCTGTGTGGGCAGAGGCGAACACGGCTCCAGAAAAGGTATCCAAGGATACATGAATATACTTTTGTCGTCCAAATTGTGGGAAGTGTGTGACATCCGTTTGCCACACCTCACAGCTCCTCAGCCCTCGGGGATTAACCCCTGCATGTAAAGTTGGAACAGCCTGCTGGGAGCATGATGGACACGCGGCCACGATCGCTCTGGCCTGTTCCCGCGTAAGGTGGAAACGGCGAACAAGGCCAGGCGCGTTTTGGTGGAAGAGCTGGTGGCTGAGTTTCGCCTGCATAAAGATGTTTGGCAGGGGGGCCATCTCAGCGGGGGCAGCAAGGGCATCAGCCTTCCTGTTCCCCTCTGCGATGAACCCTGGCAAATCGGTGTGTGATCTCGTATGCATCACAAAATAGGGTTGCTCTCGGTGGGAGACCAATCTAACTAATTTCGAGAGCAAGTCATAAAGTGCTATGTTGGACACCTCCTGTAAAATCGCCTGTTCTGCTCTGGATACCACCCCCGCCACATAGGCGGAGTCTGTGACCAGATTAAAGGGTTCGGGAAACCGCTCAAATGCCCTAACAACAGCGGCCAACTCAGCGACTTGAGGTGATCCTTGCACCTCGGCAATATCAGCCTCCCACTGCTGAGTTTTAGGGTCCTTCCAAGTCAGAACTGACTTGTGGGACCTTCCGGACGCATCTGTAAAAACGGTTAGAGCCTTGAGGGGCCTCCTACTGCGAACCTCTTTGAGTGATAATATAAATTTAGTTTCCGAATTAAAAATTTTGTGGGCAGGCCGATGAATAGAAATTTGCCCAGTGAAGGAGTCCAGAGCGAATTGGAGTGCTTCATTCTCCTGAAGCAAGTGTTCCAACATAGCTTTTGAAATTTGGCCCGATCTCAAGCCAATTGGGATGTGAATACATTCGAAGTCACAGCCGGCCAATTCTCTGATCCGGAATCTCGCTTTCCGGATCAGCTCTGCAACCAACTCCTGTGGCCGGGTCATCCTCTTGGACCGATGATGACTCAGGAAGACCCACTCTATGATCAAGAGTGGATCATTCCCTTCACAGTCCTTCTTCGGGATGCTCTTCCATTGGAAGATCATCCCATGGAGGTGTGGCAACTTTCCCATTATTATGAATTTGAAAGGAAGCTCTGGGTCAATTCTGTGAGCTTGCCTTTTGGACATAGCGTCCTGCACCTTTTCCAAAGCCTTTTCTGCCTCAGTGGTAAGCACCTTAGGAGAACTCAGCTCCTCTCCCCCTTTCAATAAATTAAAAAGGGGGGCTAGGTCGTTGGTGGTGAGACCTAGCCAGGGCCTTACCCAATTCAAACTCCCACACAGCTGGTGGACATCTGCAAGGGAACTTACTTTTGTTCGAATTGCCAATTTTTGGGGAACAATGGTCCGCCTTCCGATTTCGAGCCCGAGGTACTTCCAGGGCGGCATCCGCTGAACCTTTTCTTCCTGTAGCTCAAACCCTGCAGCAACCAGTGCATCGACTGTCAGACCAAGCACATGGGAAAGCATGTCATCATTCGGGGCGCACACCAGGACATCATCCATGTAGTGGTAGATGATGGCCTGTCCCGTGGCTGCGCGGACAGGGGACAGCAAGGAGGCCACATACCACTGGCAGATAACAGGTGAGTTCTTCATCCCTTGCGGGAGAACTCGCCAGTGATAGCGTCTCCTCGGGGCTTCCCGGTTGATGGTGGGAACCGAGAAAGCAAATCGTGGGGCATCGTCAGGGTGCAGAGGAATTTGAAAGAAGCAATCTTTTATATCTATTACAGCCAATTGCCAATTTTGGGGGAGCATAGTCGGGGAAGGCATCCCAGGTTGGAGAGACCCCATGTCCTCGATGACATTATTAATTTGGCGGAGGTCCTGAAGGAGCCGCCACTTGTCCTTCCCCGGCTTTTGAATCACAAAAACTGGGGAATTCCAAGGGCTGTCGGTTTCTACAATGTGGCCCTTGGCCAATTGCTCCTTCACGAGCTCCTCGAGCACTTTTAATTTCGTTTTTGAAAGCGGCCACTGCTCCACCCAAACTGGTTCGTTTGTCAGCCAATTAAGTTTCTTGGTGGGACGCTCGTCAATGGACGCTGCGGAAATTTCCACTGAGGGGTCAGGTATGTCAATTTTGACCCCCCATTGTGACATGAGATCTCTGCCAAGCAGAGGCTCTTTATAATCTAAAACAAAAGGACGGATGTTAGCCAATTGTCCTTTTGGCCCCTTAATTTGCACTATGCTCCTGGATTGTCTCGCCAATTGCAACCCTCCGACACCTTGAACGTGTCCAGCCACGTCCTGCAGAGCCCAATGTGACGGCCAATCCTGGGCTGGCACAACAGTCACATCTGCCCCGGTGTCTAAAAGACCAGTGATGTTAATAGTTTCCCCGCCCACCCTGAACTCACAGTCTACCCGGGGCCTTTCTTCAGTGATGGCTTGCACAGGGCAAGCCACTGGGGTGTTGTTCGGTCCCCGGGTAGGGATAACTTGTGCGATCACCTGTCCCTTAGGAATAAATGTGGGTGGATGGGTGCAGCGCAGCCAGAGGACGAGATCTCCGGGGTTGTTGACAAGAACCCCTGGAAGAATCTCGACCTCTTGCGGGGTGTACTTACAGTCCCCGATGATGACAAGCTCCTTTCCTTGGACTGGCCAGGCTCCTTGTTCTTTGGTGTTTATGGAAAGGAAGGTCCAATCCGCCGTCCTCAGATGGAGCGCTTCGGTGAGCTGCAACCAATAAGGTTCATGCCTTGATGATGTTACTAAAATTGGCTTTGAAAGGTCATGGTCAGTACTGTATGTCAAGTTCGGTGTGTCACGTCCGGTATTATTGTCTGTCTCAGTGAAAGGCAGCGTATCATTGGTGCTAGATGTTTCTTCCCCCTCCCCCGCTGCTCGGTCCGCCCTATTTCTATCTTCGCGCCGGGCGGACCTGCGCTCCCCCCTTAGTTTAACTGTCGGGAGCTATCTCCCGACCCTCCCCTGTTCCCACTCCCCCCGCCTTCCCCCCTTTTCTTTTTTAAAGCTTCAACAGCATCCCACAGTGGGCAGGTGTTCGCCCAGTGCCCGGGCTCCCGGCAGATTAGACACCGGTTTTTCTGGGGCACATACGGTCCGCGTGTCGGTCCCTGGGTGCCAGACACTGCTGAAACTCTCGGTGTTATTGATTTCCCTTCCCGGTCGTTTCCCTGCATGTAGGGGACCTTTAGCTGACACACCCTGAGCATATCTGGAAGGGTCGGAGGGGGGTCCAGAGGGAGACTCAAAATTGCACTCCGGCACATATTATTTGCATTTGCAAACACCATCTCCCTCAAGATCCCATCCCTTACCGCCACTTCCGTTACTTGCACCTCGATTGCTCGGGTGAGCCGCTCGACGAACTTAGTGAAACTTTCCTTGGCCCCCTGCATGATCTTGTAATAGGGTACGACCGGGCCGTCTGGCACCATTCCAAAAAATGCGGAGACCGCATGCTCCCTGGCAATCTGGAGGGCTTTGATGGGGATATCTGAGGTTTGGTCCGATGGGTCGGCCCATCTCCCCTCACCCATAAGGTGTTCTAAAGTGAGGGGGTTCCCATTGTCGTCCACCGCAGTCTCCGGGTCTCGGAGGAGACTGGGCAAGGCCTCCCTGAGTTGCTGCCTCCATGCCGCTACCCACAGTTTGAACTCTGTTGAGTCAAGCAGGCAGGAGAACAGCTGCTTCAGGTCCGCAGGAATAATGACAGCAGCATCGAGATCTGAACGGAGCAAACCCCTGAAATAGGGGCTGTCCCGCCCATAATCTCGATGGGCCTTGCACAGATCCCGGATGGTGGATTGGGGGAACGGGTGATGGATCGCTCGGACCCGCTGCCCTCCTCGGGAGGCCTTATAAACGACTGGGGATACCGAAGGAACAGGGGAAGGCTGATGCATCCCTGCAGGCTCAGGCCCTGGCCCCGCCCCCTCCGGGCCCAGACCGTGGGAACCGGAAGGGGGACCGTGGGAACCAGCAGGGGGAGTGTGGGAACCGGAAGCCCAGGAGGCAGGTCTTCCGGCAGGGGGCGTGGTTTGGGAACCCGATGATGTCATGTGGGCGTTCCCGTGGGAGGAGTAGCTGGGAGGAGCCGAGGGTGGAGTTTTCGGTGAGGGAGGAGGCATGGGCGGAGCCCTTTTATGAAGGGGAGGAGTATAGGAAAGGAAGGGGTTGGAAGAGTTTGGGGCGGGAAGAAAAGGATTTAGAGAAGAGGAAGAGGGGGATGGGGAGAACCGTGCCATGCGGTCTCCTCCATCTTGGGGATAAGGGGTAGGGGAGCCATTTTGTGGTTGGGGAGTCTCAGCTAGACTAAATCTGACACGAGGTTTATTAACTGGGTAAGATGGGGAAGGGTGGAGTTCTTGAGCATCCCGGCCAGGGCTGCCCAAGAAACCCCGAGCAGTCTGGCTAGGACTGCCCGGGCGGGGGGGTTGAGAATTCCTGGGGGAGCCTGAGCCAGCAGGTTGGGGTCCTGCTGCTCCCTTCAGAATTCCCTTCTGGGGACAAGGGGAAGGGGAACGGGGACAGGGAGAACAGGGGGAGGTTTGCCTAAAACTGGGCTTTTTCTGCACTCCCTTGTTGGTAGTTGAAGCAGCTGCTGAGAGCTGCACAGCCAGATTAAAGAATTTTGTGGCTTGCTTGTCCCCTTGGAGCACCAGATCATGGATTTTGTTTTGTACAACCGTCCAAAACTTGGGGCTGTACACCTGCTCCGGGGACACACGAGGAAAGTGCAGGAAAAGCCACCTCACAAACCCCTTGAGCTCGCCCCTCGAAACCTTTAACTGGGCGAGCTCCACAATCGACTTAAAACTATAATACACACCTTTTTGGGCAGCGGAGAGTTTTGCGCCCATCTCTCCGAAACCGAAACCAAAATCAGGGGCTCGGGGACACCTAACAAATCCCCCTTGCCTGCTGCCCACTCGATGACACCCAGACAAAAGCAAACTTAACAGAAAACGAACACGGAGGTCACTCCCCTAAAACCGGGCAAAGCCTGAAACCCAAACCCAGGGGGTCCGCACCGAAAAATAAAATCGCAGTGTCTAAAACCCCTGTGGACACTTCCACCCAAAAGACAACTGCCCGAAACTTAAAGTTTACAAAACGAAAAAGAACAAAAGAGCACCCCGAGGAGAGTAACCCGCAGGGGGATGAGGCTAACCACCACCCCCCCGAGCTGCGCAGCCTGGGATTCCCCCCCACTCCTGGAGGATCCCTCCCGAAATTAGGGTCTCCACACCGGGAGCACCCTCCGAAAGTAAGCCCCCTCACGAAGAAGGCTTACCCCCTCCTGGGATGCGATAAAGCCTGGGGTCTCGAGATTAGCTGCCTGAAGAGGACCTGCTGGGCTTTTCAGGCTGTCCTCTTCGTCCCTTGGGAGCGTGATTTTATGAAGCCGCTCGACCAAGGGTAGCGGGGCGTCCAAGGACTTTTCTTCAGGCTCTTGCAGCCTCAGTCCGTGCCGCGGGGTCCGCCTCATGTCCTGAGGGTGGGGGCCCCACGTTGGGCACCAACCGCTGTCGCGGTGCTGTTCCTCGCGCTGATGAGCGCGGCCACGGGCTAGCTCAGTCTCGTGCACCGCGGCAACGTGTGAGGTCGGGGTGGCAAGCCGGGCGAGCCACCTCCTCCCTGTGGGTCTTGGTTCCCCTCTCAGCGACGGCCAGCAGATGGCAAATGCAACCCACGGCAGCTAATCAAAAGGCGGACTCCTCTGGGCTCAGTTAAACAGGATTTTATTCAGGGGGAGAGGCGGCACGGGGCGCAGCACTCTCTGACCCACCGCCCAGAAGAGACCCCGGGGGCAGGCGTGCACGAGCTTTTAAAGTGGGGTGGAAACAGGGGTGGCGACAACCGGTCAGCCAGTCACAGGAATCGGGGGGTTAACCGGGGGTGTGAACCATGGAACTGGGGACCAATCACAAAATGAGGGGAGGGGGTCTCCCGGGCCCCAGCCTATCACTCGGCACCCTTCCCGGAGGATTCTAGAAGCCAGGGAAGGGTCTCTGAGTGGCAGGCAGGCGACCACGAGGAGGGGGGGGGGCGGGGATTGACAGCGACAGGTGCAGGGAAGGGATGAATGACAGAAAACGTCGGGTTTTACAATAGACAAAACAACCGATGCAGAAGGGAAAACCAATGCAGAACACAGGGGTATACAGTGAACGAAACCATTATAAAAATAACTTAAAAATCTTACAAAAATAACTTAATAAAACAATTCTCACACCACCACAGGGGAACACCAATACAAACTTGACCGGCAGCTACCAAGACAGCGGGATCTCCAGGACCCCAAAGTGAAGAGACCAGAGAGTGGAAACTCATGGTTGGGTATTTTTGCTGAATCTTGGTCATTTGTGTCTTTTGTTGGATTGAATCTTGGTGTTTCTGCTGCCTTCACTGAGGCGTAGTGACCTGGTTCAGGAACGACATGGTGGCCAACTCCTGGCCACTTGAGCCATCAGCTCACAGACACCAATGTGGTGGACAGCAAATGGCGTTTATTAAAGGGTTGCATGGGGTTATAAAACTTCGGTTCACCGCATCACTTCCGTCTGCTTGCGTCATAAACTAGGTGTTGCTGGCTAATTAAGGGGGGCTAAAACAACTCTAACTGCTGTACAACGCGAAATCTTCCGATCGCCTGTCCCTAATCACCCACATTTCCCCCCTCCCATGATTAAGTAAAAAACATACAAAGCATAAATGTTATAAAAAATACAAAAGTTGTTAAAACTAACATAATAAGATATAAAAAGTGATATAACGTTAGTAATAAGCGCACTTCAAAGCAATTGTCGGCTGTCAACAAGCAAGATGTTAACTTTTTCTAAACAGCTCTTAACAAACAACACTAACTTGTTTAGAATGCAAGGCCCAAAAATCAATGTCAGGAGTATCATGGCAAGAGGGCCTATTAAGGTGGAAACAAGGGTGGCCAGCCATGGGGACTGGTTGAACCATGACTCGAACCATCCTTGTTGGGCCTCTTTCTCTCTTTTTCTCTGGGCTAGTCTTTCTCTCAGTTCGGCCATTGAGTCTCGCACGACTCCGGTATGGTCTGCATAAGAACAGCATTCTTCTCTTAAGGCAGCACACAGGCCTCCTTGCTGCATGAGCAAGAGGTCAAGTCCTCGCCTGTTCTGCAGGACGACTTCTAAAAGCGAGGAGACAGATTTCTCTAGAGAGGAGATGGATTTCTCAGTTCTTTTTAAGTCCTCGTCAATGGTCATTTGCAGCTGAGAAAGTCCTCGCTGTTGGGTTACGAGAGCTGAAACACCTGTGGCTGCACCAGTGGCTCCTAGGCCAAGGAGCATTGCAATGGTTATACCTGTCATTACTTCTCTTTTGCGGAGCTGGATGGCTTCTTCTAAAAAGCGATACGTTTCTTCTTCTTCATGATACAGGACTCTAGGAACAATTAGAACTTGGACAAAAAAGTCACCAAAGCTATCGAATCCACGAAGGTACACACATGGGTTTATTCCGGATTGTCGACAGACCCACATTCCTGGTACGAACGGGACCACCCACTTATCGGTCTTTCGACTAGGTTGGATGAGCTCAGTACAGATATTGCCCATCTACCTTGCTAAGGTTACACTGCCAAAGCACTTGCCTCGGCCTGTGACTTGACTCAGAGTAATTTCCCTCCAGGGGGTGTCCCACCTACACTGTTGTGGATTATCTGCTGCTGAGTATTCAAAAGGAACATCAAGAGCAATGCCCTCATAAAAACAGGGTTCTGCACTATAGCATAATCAGCATGATTTTGTAAGGTTTGTGTTGGATTGGTTCAACAACAAAAAGGTAGCATTTAACACACTAAGGAATGGATTGTAAGGAGCTGACTTATGTGTTTGGAAAATAGCTAAAGGGCTGGATGAGGAGGAAGTGCTAGTTGTGGTCTCCCTCTTGGGTCTGCGTGCTGTAAGAATCTGATTGGGTCCAATTGATCGGGGTACTGACAGTAAGAGCCTGATAATTGGTACGTTCACCCAGATGTTGCGAAAGGCGCGAAAAAACACTGACTACACTTTACCGGTGGCCCAACTCATATGGGTCTGCTGCAAAATTGTCATTGTGTAGCCCTTACAGGTGTGTTTTGTCCCATCTTGGGGCGTGTATATTTGCCTGTCACTCCCAAATTTTGGTTCGCGACAGCCGTGGGGAGCATACCTGACTTGCAGGAACTTATCAGGTTGCTGCGGTTGCCATCTATTGCTTGTCACGATAGTTTCGCACCCCCAATATCCACAGTACCCGTACGTCGGATGGCTGCAGTAACTTTTACCTGGGTTGGAGGCAGGGCACCAATAGGTCTGGTACAGTGACGAATCCCCAATATTAGGGAATCCTAATTGTGGGGGAAATATGTCTCTTAGCTTAAACTCAAAGGGCTGTCTGATGTGATGGTTTCTTTGATTACCTTATCGCTTGAAAGATGCCGTAGGACCCACCTGAATGGCTCATGAGGGTAATTCATTTCATCGGCTTGCCATCTGCTGACAAATCCCAAAAGTAAAATCACACAAAGACACCGTTACTTCTTGGATCTCACCGGTGTGGGATTCTTGGGCACTGTTGAGCTGCTCGATGATTTGTCACTTTCTTCTGGTACTGGAGCGTACGCATCATGGGGACGTCCAATGATCCAGTCCTGCAAATAAGACCTCACAATTTTCATTAGTTCTATTCTGAAGGCCTGATTTGATTGACTTAAGTGGACACCATTTAACTCTACTGTCTTTTCTAACAGCTGCGTACCCTCACCCCATGAGCACTAGTCTCCAACCTTGTTCCCATTCCCCCAGTTCATTTTTAATTACAACGTGTGGGCCTTCCTCTAGTGCTCGGGTGGCCCAATGTCTCTGGGCGGGACTGTTTGTCTCATCTCCCCTAGGGAATTGATTTAATGCTAACAGAGTGGTCACCAGTATGCATGCTTGGTCTCCCAGGGGAATGGAACCGGTAAAGCCTTCTGATTTTGCCAGTACTTCTAATTTGGCTTTAAGGGTTTGATTCGCTTGCTCAACGATGGCCTGCCCGATGCTATTGTACAGGATGCTGTGTACTAAAGTGATACCCCATTTTGAAACAAACGCCTGGCTCGATTTTGAAACAAAATTTGGGCCATTGTCTGTCTTAATCTGCTTTGGAACGCCAAGCCACACCATGGCTGTTAGCCAATGTTGAATGGTTGCTTTGGAGTCAGTTTTTAGGTGTTGTGTGGCTACGACTACTCCGCTATATGTATCTACAGTCACTGCAAGCCACTGCAAGCTCGGGGTTTTAGCAACTGACATAGGGTAAAGTCTCTTTGCCATATTTCTGAGGCTCTAAGGCCTCTGGGGTTGACTCCGCTGGACCACAGTGGTGATTTTTGGCAGTGGGGCCATGTGGCTACAACGTGTTTCGCGTCAGCAGTTGAAATCCCGCATTTTTTCGCTAGTGCTTTAGCTCCGATGTGAAGAGACTCGTGTAGCTGACAGGCATCTCTCAGTGTCCGCAGTCCTTCTGTGGTGGCATCTGCCTTGTCGCTGCTGATTTGAAAGAATCCTTTAACTGGGTCGTGGCTATTAACGTGGATAACAGATATGGTGCCTTTCCGCGAAAAGAGTGCCGCTTCAAGCATCATGGCCACTGTGGACACTGCCACGCCGGGCCCTGACATTGCTAGGCAGAGCTTGGCCACAAATATAGAGTCGGTTACGATGTTGAGGTGCTCTTCAGGGAATAGTCCACACACCAGTACAATGGCGGCTGCTTCGAGTTGTTGAACTGAAAGCATGGGGTCGGATGTTTTGATGCATTGCCACTGTTCTCCTGACTGCCACACTGCTGCTGCAGTCGATGTTAGCGAAGATGCGTCTGTGAAGATCGTCGGTCCTGGCTGTGGTCGGTCGACGATTTTCGGCGGGAGATCAATGTCAACGATCGCAAGCAGCCGAGTCCAAGTTTTGCTGCATAGCGAATCTCTCCTCCAAAACCAGCAAGGGCTATGGCCAGATGCTCTGATATTGTTGTCGACTGCACGGAAAGCTGCTTGCGTAAGGGCAGATATCTCTTGGCAGGTTCAACGCCTAAGTGCTTTAGGACAACTTTCCTGCCTTTCATGATGAGGCTGCCAAGACACTCAATTCCCAGGGAAAATGCACGTGACGATTTTCCTAAGACCACCCATTGTATTGGCTGGGTTTTGTTGGGGGGCCCTTGGGCCAGTGCTCCTACTCCCTCTTTTTTTGTAAAGTGGACGTATAAATCGATTGGTGCGTCTGCGTTCCATCTTGTGAGCATGCTCACTGACATTTGCTGTTCGATAAAATCGAGTGAGCTTGTCACTTCTGGTGTCAGAGTTTTCTGCTCCCATGAGTTTTTCCCCCTGAGAAGGTCATTTAGGGGGTCCATGACCTCGGGAGGGATCAGGACGATGTTGTGGAGCCATTGTAGAGATCCTACCAGCTGCTGCATGCCATGGAGCGTCTTGATGTCTTGGCGGATTTTTATCTGAGGAGGGGTTATGTAGGAGCTTGAAATCCCTGCTCCTAGAAAGGTTACACATGGTCCCTCTTTTATTTTTGCACTTGTGATTTCAAAACCATTTGTTTTTAAGGTCTCTGAGACTGTCAACACTACCCGGTCTACCTGGCTCGCTGATGGCGTGGCAATCAGGATGTCATCCATGTATTGAACAATGGTCACGGTCGAGTCATTGCATCAGACTGGCTCCAGTGCTCAGTCTACTGTGATCTGACAGATAGTAGGGGAGTTGACCATTCCTTGGGGCAATACTTTCCACTGGAAGCGCAGGTTAGGCCGCTAACTGTTCGGGAAGACGATGGAAAAGGCAAACCGCTCTTTGTCTTCATCATGCAGGGGTATGGAAAAGAAACAGTCTTTAATGTCAAGCACTGCACAGGGCTGCCCTTTTGGTATCATCAAGTTCATGGGCAGAGAAGTTTACACGGGGCCCATTGGCTGAATTTTCTTATTTACCTCGCACAGGTCATGGAAGAGGCGAAACCCTTCGCCGCTCCGTTTCGGTACTACAAAAACTGGGGTATTCCGTGGGCTATTGGAAGGCTCTACATAACCTCGCTGAAATTCACGATCGACTAGCTTAAGAAGGGCATCTATTCGAGGCTTTGCCAGGGGCCACTGCTCGACCCACACTGGGTCAGACGACTTCCACGTCAGCTTGATTGGTGGGGGTGGGTATGCTGCAGTGGCCCTTATGGTAAATTTGTCACCCTGGCTTTTAAAAGGGCTAACACGTCTCATCCTAGCAAGTGTGGGACTCCTGATGTGACATATGGAAAGAGGGTGATGGTTTTTTCTGGTCCTTTTTCAGTGTGAAGTGTAATTGCTATTAACTGGGCACTCTTCCAAGCTTGACTTAATCCCCTGACTCCACCCACCATGGGTGCATCTTCTAATTTCCAATGTGAGGGCCAATTTGTCTCAGAAACAACAGTAATGTCTGCTCCGGTATCAATCAGAAAGGGGACACTAATGGCGATGTTATCTAAAATATCACAGTGGGTACAGATCCCCCACACTACTGGTGGGTTGTCACACTTTACTGCCAAAGCCACCCAGGGGTCTTGTCCCCAGGGGGTGGTCCTTGCTGTTCCTGGGATAGGGACAGGTACGGCTGGATCACCGGTTGTGCCATAAAGTTGGTTGCTTCTCACGGGGGAAACGGGTTTGGGAGCGCTTTGCCCCATCTGGGATTGGCATAGCTGGGCTGCTTCACATCCCAAGTGGGAGAGGGCTGTGTGCAGCCCAGTTGCCCTCGCCCCTTCCCGTTTCCCTGGTTCTTAGATCTACATTCTTTGGCAAAATGCCCCTTCTTTCCACATGCCCAGCATGGCCCCCTACGTCGCGACTGGTCTGGGGGCACTGCTGTTGATGGGTGCCCCAACTGGGGGCAATTTATTGCAATGTGGCCTACCTGGCCGCATTTAAAGCATGCCGTTACACTAGTTATTGCAGTACGGACGGCTGCCTGGATTGGGGCTAAATGTTCTTCTTTCACGACATTCCTAATCATGTCTGTGATATTGGACCCGGGTGGTAATGACCATAAAATGTCCTTGGTGGCTGAATTGCATTGTTGGCGCAAACACTCTGCTAACACAGGGCCCTTTGCTTCTGAGGGCAAAGCTGAGGAATCAAGTGCTGCCTGAAGGCAGTCTACAAATTGTGTAAAACTTTCACTCTCACTTTGCTTTATTGTGGACCACGGCGATGGTTTAGCAATAACCATGGAAGCAGAGCAGATAGCTTCTCTAGCGGCGCAGGTAGCTGTCATGACCTCATGGGCCCGTAGGCCCTCGGCCTGCGCCTGGGGGGGTGATCATGGTTGGGGGTCTGTGCCCATTAGCCGCTGTAGGCTAGAATTACCAGGAATCGGCGTGTCCGCTAGAGCTGCCAACCTTATTCAGGTCAGGAACTTTGGCTCAGAAATCCCTTCATCAGCTCACAAATTCCTGGAGGCTCATTCAATTCTCAGTGGAATAAGATTCATTACACTGCACAGACAACGACCTTGCACCGGTTGCTAACAGCCCATCAGCTACAGAGCCCTCTAAATGCTCTGAGGGGAACAAACAGAAATCCGCCAGTTGCAGCGAGTGCTGTTTACTTTATGACAGGAGGCAGCTCTACATCAGAGCTAGCACAATACCCCCTCAAACTCCAGCATCTCCCAGAGTTTTGGCTCCTTGACCAAGAAATCCTGAGCTAGATGGAAACCTGGATTTTCCTACTGCACTGGTACCAAACATCAGGAGGGGGGAATATCCCAGATCATGTCTCCCCAGCCCATCTTCAGGCTTCTGTCCAAGCCCTCCCAAAGGTTCCGAGGGCAGAACAGAAGCAGCAACCAGCCTACAGCTCCTCAGTCCTGAGAGGAGGACACCTCCATGGCACTTCCAGGAGTACATCAGGGCTGGGAGGAAGCTCACCAAAGGGAATACCAGACCTAAACCCTTAAATCCTTTCAGGTTTGTTTGGCCAGAGGGGCAGGGGCCGCAGCAAAGACACAGACACCAGCTTCAGGAATCCAGCATCATTGACCAGAGCTCAAAGCAGCAAAGAACTCCAAACAACAAAGCCCTGCAATGCCCCTCACCACTGCTACCAAAGAGAGCAGCACCACAGGGACTGAGACACAGCACCAAGGGCCCTGAGACTTCACCGTCCTCCAGAGCCACAGCCCGTGAGCTGGGAACCCCCTGTCCCAGCCAAGCACTGGAGAGCCTCTCCCATATAACCGGGACTTCCCATGGGTGTGTCCACCCACAGGCAAAGAGACTTACAGCTCTGCTGGGACAGGGCCCAGCTCGGACAATTGGGTGCCAGCAACAGGCTGACACAACGTCCAGTGCGGCAACAGCTGGGCTCGGCTTCCTCCTGGATTGGGCCGGAAGCCTGGCTGGGGCTTCAGGAGCAATCCAGGAGCTCCCTTGGACCGTGGACTCCCCAACAAGACCACAGGTCTGATTTCATGGTCTTGTCCAGCTTCTCAGGTACAGAAAGGACAATACTTTTCCAACTCCATTTGCTGCTCCTCCCTCTCTGTCAGGGTCCCAACAAGCTCTGCCTCAGCTCTTGTCCTACCCTTACAAGTGACCTTAAGAGAAGAAAAAAAAAAAAAAAAGACAATTATTACTACTCACTTTAGCCACAGACTTTACATTCACTAGTGGGTTCAGCCTTCTGGAAAGAGAAGTAAAGCCCAACCTCCTGGGGCTGATCTGTCCATTCCCTGGTCTGTTATCACAAACCCTTCAACCACTCTGCCAAACCCACAGAGCTACAAGAGAGCAGTCTTTAGCCACAGTCACTTCTCCTAACACACATTTCCCATTACATATCCAGAGCAATCCATGCGCTGATTTTACATTTCCATGAGTGTGGCCCAAGTCCCATGCACACAAGCACACCAAATTCCCACAGTGTGCCAAGAACCTACAGGGCACTTTGGATGTATCCTTAAGTACAAAGCACAAGAAGAAAACCCAATCTTGCTCTGTGAAAACAATGAAAACTGCAGGAAATTCTTCCATAGAACAGACGACACATACCTTTAACCCAGGCAGGTAATTAACTGCAGGAGGGGACCACCTGGCAGAAGAACACTGACCAGCCAAACACAGAGCACAGGACCAGGGGTTGCCTGAGTGCCTTGAGGCAAGCATGCTGGATTGAAGGTAAAGCAGCAGGAGGAATTAACTCTGCACAAATACTTTGTGAGAAATTCCAAGTCAGAGCTACAATTTAACAGGAAATTTACAATAAAGACAATAGCACAGAAACACTGGCTTAAACCAGACTATGACCTGACATGCTGTTGCTCAGAGTGGTGCTTTACTCTATCATTCACCCCACTGTGTGACCACATCACAGTGCTGAGTCACCCTTCCCTGCAAGCTTTTCAGTCTGTACCTTCCATCCCCCAGGAGGAGCCTGAATTAACAAAAACACCCCAATGCGCCCTGCCCCAAGCACGGATACAGCAACACCTCCTGGAAAGGGAACAAAACTTCACAGCTCCCACCCCAAACACAAACCCTGGCCAGAACCACAGATGCAGCAAAAATTTACAGGTTAGAGGAATTAGGGCAGGAAAGGCTCTGTCTCCCGTTCCTTGCCCAACAGGCTCCAATTCCACTGCAAGTATGAGTCAGGCCTTTAACTGTAGAAGCTTGGAGAGCCGACATAATTCTGGTCTATAAAGGAGCTTCCCAAAGCAATTATCTGGCCCAGCAGAGAGCAAAACCCTCTGCACTCTACCAGAGCCATAGGAAACCCAAACCAAGGGTAGAAGCTGATGCAGAAGATACAAAAAGCACCACTTCAGGCCTATAAAGGGCAGGAAAAAGCCAAACTGGAGCAACTCCTGCTTCCTAACTCCTCATTGAGGAAGGGCTTGGAAGCCTGAGGCCCACCCCAGGAGCAACAGCCCCCCAGCATTAACACAGCTTCAGCTGGGGCCACCCAACATCGGCCTTGCCCCACACCACACACCCAAACATACTGGCTTCAACACAGCTCAAACAACTGAATTAAACCACACGCTTACCTCATTAAACAGCACAGAGGAGGCTAACACCAACACACACCAAAGGCATGGCCACAAACACCAGCTACTCTCAGGCTCCAGCCCTTATAAGCCCCCACCTTGTCATTGTCATCAAGATGGCCACAGCATTCAAGAGTGCCCCTTTAAAACCTTCAGAGGGCTCCAAGCATCAGGACCCTGTTAGCTAAAAGTGTTTCATACCTTTTCTATGTTGCAGTTCCACACAGCTTTCTCACTTTCTTTGCTCTTCTTTCTGCAGCTCCAGCTCGCTGCTTCCTGTCCCTTGTACAGCATCTCACCCCTTCTGTCCCTCACACAACCTCCTGTCCCTTCCTCCTCACAGCACAGCCAGCAGACTGCAACTGACCCCTCTCCCAGCTAATTCCCTCTTTTATCACACTCACAGCTGTGAGGGCAAGGCTGTTCCCACTCTGGGGTAATTAACACATCAGCAATGGTTATAATGGTTATAATGGTAAATAAGCAATCAATGTGGGCCAAGATTGCCTTCAGCACTGTCTCTGTCCATCTCCCCACAGCGCCTGGCTCGTGGCTGGGATGCACTGAGGCAAAGATCATTTGATGCAGCCACAGGGATGGATGGTCCCCACAGAGCCAATGCTGGCCTCCAGCCACCCAGAGACTAGGCACTGCCACCCTGGGTGTGTGTGGGAGTGTGCCAAAGCAGACACTTTTAATCAAGCCTTTCCTTCTGTGTGAGTTTGATCTGATCACTGGTGTATTAAATAACAGTGTATCCTCCAGAAATATTTCCTGCAGAGTCTGCCCTCTGAGCTGAAGGGCAAAATTCAATTGAAGTGAAAAGGTATTTTCCTGAGGAAAACGTGCAATTGTAGGCATTACAAAGCTGAGTCTTTTCGGCAGGTTTGTAATTTTTAAGTGTAATTTCTAGCCCAGGGAACAGCAATTTCAGTGTCCTGCCCACACTTGGGGGTCGAGTATTGATGTTGCACAAGGGATGTGCTTGACACGCTGTTACCAAGCTGTGATGGAAACCAAGGCGAAGCAGTCGTGTGTTGGAGTCCAGGGCATTCCTTTGGTTGCCCTGGAGGGTCAGGGACCTGGGCAGGGGGGTCTGGGACCCCAGCCCAGAGCTCAGAGAGACACTGGCTTTGATTTCAGTCCATGGGAAAAACTTCCTACACTGAGAGAAGGTTTACATGCCACAAGAATGTGAGAAATAGTAGTTTAGCTTATCACAGAATGAGAAAATAATAGTTTTAGGTTTCTAGCATTGAAGTGAATGAGGACAAGATGGAGAATCTGGGGCGTTGTCTCCTTCTCCTTCTCCTTCTTCTTCCCTCACTCCATTGCTGCATTGACGTGGCACAAAGTAGTTAGTGAGGATTGGGTCAAAGTAAAGATGACCTTTTTAGTAATAGTGATAGACATTGGTAAGAAATAGTAAATAAGAAATACGTAGTAATTAGTATAAAAGATAAGGACAGCCCAGCTCGGGGGGAGACGTGAGGAATCCATGCAGCTGCGAACATCTTGTCGGACTCCGAGAAAATTGTAAGATAAGAAACAATAAACGAAGTATGCAACCTTGAAAAATCTAAACCTGAGAACTCCGTCTCTTCCTTCGGCTCGGCTCGGAGCTGTGCAGGGGAGCAAGGACCCTGAAACCACTTCAATGTTGGGGTAAGCCCCCGACAGTCGTGTTTTTCAAGGCAGAAGCTGGTGAATCCATGGTTCTCTGTGCTGGCCAAAAAAGTGACCTCTGAGTCACCTTGGCTCAGTCTTCTGAGCTTACATCCACTGCAGATTTTGATTTTTTTTTTTTTTTTCCCCTTCCCTACACACAGTCCTTGCAGCACCGTTCTCTTGTTTAATTTCTGTATTTTTCTTCTCTGTTCTTTATCCTGACACAGTTCCTTAGCTTTTCTCTCGTGTGCTCTCTGCCTGAGCTGGGTTACTGAGTGCTCAGCCCCTGGGCTGGCCCTTAAAGGCTGCCAAGAATCACCCAGCCCTGCTGCTTTCCTCAGGCTGTGCCAGGAGGCACTGCACGATCAGCCAGGGCTGGTTTTTACCTTCTTAATTCTCAGAACAATCGGCTGGACAGATTTCTCCTTGATATCACCAGAAAGGCTCCCAAACTAGCTGGATCCATCCTGGGGATTATCCCTTCCTACACTCAGCAGCTGCAGTGGCTGACTCTGTACTAGAAGAAATAAAGTAGTTTGTTACTTCTGTTGCAAGCATTTCTTCCCTTACTCTGTGCCTTTTCCCCAGTATTTCAGCTTTCCCCATGTCATGCAAGTTAGAAAAATGCTACAGAACAATGCTTTGCAAAATTCGGACAACATTGGCCCAAATTTTGAATATTTGTGTGACTGATGAGCTCAGATATCTCTCTTTGTATTACAATTAGGAAATCTGGAATCAATTTTAGGGGTTTTTTTAAACTTTTGGATGGAATTACTAATAATGAAATTACTAATATCTAACTTAATAAAAACCACCAGGGAACAGCAGCTGCTGACCAACATACCTTTTCCTGTCACATGACATGGCCAGGGAGGAGCTGCAGAGTGGCATTTTTCAATACCATTTTCCAACCTTGCACATTTTATTAGCTCAAGTAACTGTATAGATGCGATCAGTACAATAATCTGAAAAACTTAACGTATCGATTGTTCTTTTTGTTTAGACAACACTGCATGCAATTTAAAATATCTGCAGGTGCTCTCCAGGAATTTTCAATATCACTTGTGCATCAGGTGAAAACGAATAGGAGATCATCAGTTTCAGCGCTAAGGGGTACAGCTTTGATCCAGTCCTGCAGCACGTGCAGAGAAGCTGAAACATTGCCTGTGCTGAAGCAGGTACGCAGGTATTAGCAAGGCTGATCTGAAATATAGCAATCATTTTGCTGAACTTCCTCTTTCATGGGGCAGTTCGTGTTGCCAGTCCTAGGCACTGCTGGAGACCTTTAATCCTCACCCAGAACAAGTGAAGCACTGTCAGGAGCTGTCACCCAGGGCAGGGAGGGCAGATTCCACGATATTTGATGCTGACCCCTGGATCTCCGCTCCACGGGCTCCTGTTGGTCCATCTCACACAGCAGCAGGGCAGGACCCTCCAGTGAGCTGCTCTGCCTTAAAGCTTAAAGCCCCCTTGCTTCAGCTTTGCCTGCTGTTGGAATAAAAGACTCGCTGTCCTCACTTTTGACTTCCATGTTCCTGACAGGGGCAGGTTTGAGAAGCCATGCTCTGCTTGACCTCATGAAGGTCCATAAGGGTGAGCTGGGAATTTGGTTCCCATGTCTAGCTGAGGCTGAGGGACCTTCCCTGGGTGCAGAAAGGAACCTAAGCCAGCACCTCTCTTGGGAATTCTGTCTTTCTCTTGGGATAAATCACTTTGGATCCCTCTTGACCAATACTCCCTCGCATCTTGGTTTCATCTTTGGAGTCCAAGCCAGTTTGTCTTTGCTGCTACTGTCATTCAAAAACAAAAATAAATGTCTGTAGGTTTGACAAGGTCTCCTTGAAAAAGAGAAAACACAGTCCAATCGTTTGAGAGTACTGAATCCTTCCAGATTGTCTCAAGGCATGCCTTGGAACTGGGATTAGCCCGTTGCTGTAAAGTTCCCTCGCTGTAAGGATGTCCATTACTTCCTGCCTGAATTATAGGAGAGATATGATTTGAAGGAATCCTGCTGTGATAGGATCTCTTCTGGCTTGGATTACCAAACCAGAGTGCATAGGAAATTGCAGCTGAATTGCTTTCCCTGATTTATGTAATTAATCTGCTTGCTTTTAATTTAGATCTTGTTCCTGTGCCTGCTAAGTCATTAGCACAGGATCAGGCTTGAATTCGAAACTCTGCCAAGACAGACAATTGTGATTTTTTGGTAGCTGGTCTTTGTCTTCAGCTTTGACCCCATTGCTAGGCTCGCAAAAACCTTTGGAAAAGGGGAGGAATGCATACAAAAATCACAGAAGATGTGAAGTTGATTGCTTAAGAGAGGACCAACTGGATTTGTTTAATTCCTTCTTATCCTATCAATTCAATTATCCCAAAGGTTGTTAAACTGTTAAAAATGAGAGAGGTTCATATGTGCTGGAGATGCGAATGGAGACTGAAAGGAGGAGCAAGCAAGGAAGGAAAGCTTAAGGAGCGGTTTCTGGTGTTACTGTAGCTCGTGTGTGAATTCCTGCCGTGTGCTGAGGGCTGTGTGCCACAAGGCCGATTTGGAAATCAGGTTCTTCCCTTCCCAGCCTGCCATGGAAGTGGGACCGGTCCAACCTGTCTCGCTGTTGGCAGCAACACGAGCTCTAGAGAAGCTTTCCCCAAATGCAGCAGCCGAAGCACGGTGCCATGACGTGTCATCAAAAGCGCAAACACAAGAGACACTTGTGTCAAGAGTGTGCTTCATTTTGGGAGAGGCTCTGAGCCTGAGGGCTGCTCCGGAGCTCAGTGGCAGGACTGTTCCACTTGGTTCTGTCTTTAGGCTGGCATTGCTCTGAAATGTGCATGCATGGGTAAAGGAGGTGCTAGGGCCTGGGGATGGGAGACTGCAGTCATCCTTTGAGCATTGCCTGTTGTCCCTCCATCCCTTGCCCTTCTCCTTCTCTTACACTGTCTCTCCTTTTGTTTTACTTTTCAAATTCTCCAGGCCTTTTCAGGCTGTTTGAAGTCATGGTTAACAGGATTGGTTCGCCATGTTAAGAGTTTGTTTATTATTTATTTGAGGAAGAGGACATCAAGAATAGCCACCGAACAGAAAAATGCTTTCGCATGCCCGCACTTAGCAAAATCCAAGGTCAAACTAGACAGGCAGTGGTGATTATATGCTGCAAGGCACATGGATTTTTAGATATGGCATCTACTGAATGCAGCTCCTTGAGTCCTCTCTCTTGACAGGCAGAGGCTTGTAGGGAGATGTGCTCTGCAGGAGTAATCTTGGTTGAACAAAATACACTGCCCTTGTCCTCTCTGGCACTGAGGTTATCTGTAAGATTTAAAATGATGGCATCTGCTCAAAAATACACAGAGTTGGAGGATTGCCTGCTGGTCTCAGTTAAACCCTTGTAGATCTGTGTAGAAACTGAGGAAGTTTCAGTCTCTGTAATTCCATGCAGGAGTCAGAACAGGCATGTCTGGAGTTGCTTTTGGCTGCTGTTACTTCAGGTGGATGGCTGTGCCTCTCCTTTTTTGGACTCACCACGGATCTCTTGGAGCCAACATTTGTTCCTCAGGTTGCTACTCAGGCCTCAGTAAGGATCCTGCTTTCAGCCCCTGTAGTGGTTTCACGTTCACTAAATTTTGGTCTTGGTACTGACTCTTTTTGTGAGAGAGAGACTAGGAGAAAAACAAAGCAAGCTCAACCTTAAAATTAACAAATAGTTTATTACTATATACTAAAAGAATAGAAAAACAGAAAGTTGGGAAAAAAACTAAAATGGAATGAAACTTCAAAAAACACTTTTCCCTCCTCTTACAAACTGTTCACTTTCTTACAAAACAACATAAAGAGACAAAACTTGTAATTTTCAGTCAGTTTCACTATCTGATAATAGTCTGTCATCAATTCATTAGGGGAAGAGTATCCTTTTGAGTCATGGATCCCACTGACAACTTAGAACAGTTCTCTTGTGGGTTTTAAACTGTCACAAAAACAACCGCCCGGAGAAAACTGCTCCCAGGAGCAGTTTCCCAAGCTGCTTATGGGTTATAGGTCTTAGACTTTTGCATACTTGTTGGGGGCTTTCCCCGACATTCAGGTGGTTTCAGGGTCCTTTGCTCCCCTGCACAGCTCGGAGCCAAGCCGAAGGAAGAGACGGAGTTCTCAGGTTTAGATTTTTCAAGGTTGCATACTTCGTTTATTTTTTCTTATCTTACAATTTTCTCGGAGTCCGACAAGATGTTCGCAGCTGCATGGATTCCTCACGTCTACCCCCGAGCGGGGTTGCCCTTATCTTTTATACTAATTACTACGTATTTCTTGTTTACTATTTCTCACCAATGTCTATCACTATTACTAAAAAGGTCATCTTCACTCTGACCCAATCCTCACTAACTACCCCGTGCCACGTCAATGCAGCAATGGAGTGAGGGAAGGAGAAGAAGAAGGAGAAGGAGACAACGCTCCAGATTCTCCATCTTGTCCCCTTTCACTTCAATGCTAGAAACCTAAAACTACTATTTTCTTATTCTGTGATAAGCTAAACTACTATTTCTCACATTCTTGTGGCCTGTAAACCTTCTCTCAGTGCAGGAAGTTTTTCCCATGGACTGAAATCAAAGCCAGTGTCTCTCTGAGCTCTGCGATGGGGTCCCAGACCCACCCGCCCAGGTCCCTGACCCTCCAGGGCAACCAAAGGAATGCCCTGGACTCCAACATCTCCCCCTCCTGTTTGAACCAAAAACACCTCCTTGGCCACTTTGTCCATGGCTTGCCGTACACATGGAAACAAACACAGCAAAATCATGAGAAGGATTACAAGCCCTACTGAAATATATACAACTATTTTCAAAACTTCCTTCAACAATGGTGAAAGGTCAAACAAATTGAACAAACCATCCATCCATGACCCAGTTACCTCTCCAAGTTTGTTCACACTCTCCTGCAATTGCCTGATGTTCTCATTAATGGATTTGGAATGATCCGACAAATTCATGCAGCACATTCCCTCAAATTCCTCACACCCTTGTCCATGGGTCAGCAAAAGATAATCAATTGCTGCCCTGTTTTGGAGACTTGCTCGTCTTACACTATCAATGTCTAACAACATGTCACTCAGTGCAAGAGAGACGGCTCGGGCATGTTTGCTCAACCAACAACCCACGTGATCCAATTGTGTCAAGGCTGCTCCTGACGCTGCCTGTGGTGAAAAAATTGCAACTGCAATTCTCTGAGCCTTGCTCCATGTGTGAACATCATCATCACAATTTGGATCATACGTTTGAACAGATCTCTTTCCTCTCTGTTTTAGTTTTCTCATCAGTGTCATGTCGGGTGCTGGCAATGAAAGCATTCCAATGCTGCAAGGACCACCTGTGGCATTTGCAGGAATTGCGGGCCAAATTTTGTCCCCACAAATGAAAACGTTTCCCCTCGGCAACTGAGTTGGAACATGACTGGATGGTTTTCTCAGCATCTTAGTGTAATTACACCAAGACGATGAATTTCTGTAAAAATTGAGGTTTGGAGTGACATCTATAGTTTTATTTTGTGTCACTCCGGAAAGGCTGAATTTCACACAGAATTGCATTTGGACCCTTCCAAGAATTTCCAGTTCCTGAGGTTCAAAAGGAGCCGCAGGAAGGAATTTCATCCAAACATCCCATTGGTCCACTGGATTTACAATGGACTTTGAAATCTCTGAAGGGATGTTTTCTGGTACCGGCCATTTGCTCACTGGCAACCCCACTAAACATGTTGCCCTGGGGTGACTGTGTACCCCCAATCGTCTGTTGGGTGCAGGGGGGAGGGCAAGCGCGGTTTGTTTTTCCCCAGGAAAACTCTGCTCATCGGAGTGACCTTGAAGCGGGGGAGTTGGAACACGGCAAGACGAAAGAAGATCTGTTGTTTTTTTTCCCCAGCAGTTAGTTAGTTTAGTGCTAGCGTAGTTAGACGCTGTAGAATAGCTGAAGCTTTTTTGCTTTCTTTTTCTTTTTTTTTTTTTTCCTTTTTTCCTTCCTTTTTGCTTTTTTTGCCCTCTCCTCGGAACTGTTCCAGCCTCTCCGGACTAAGGACCTGGGGAAGCACCGGGGGGCCTCCACAGGGGACCCACCCCACCAAGACCAGCCCTGCACATCTCCTTTTCTCCCAACGTCAGCGGAGACGGAGCGGTGGAGCACAGTGATGACCCTCAAGAGGAGACTTTCTTTAAGTTTGTTATCCCTCCGTAAGAGGCACGAAGCTCTTGTCATCGGGTATTGTGCTGGGAGTGCTTTGCCTGTTTAATAAACAGGTTTTTTCCACTTCTCTCTGAGGAAATCTTTTTTTCCCGAACCGGTTGGAGGAGGGGAGGGGGGCCCCGTGGGAGGGTTTCTCCCAAAATCTGCCTGAAACCACCACACATGTTGAGAAAGGTTTCCCTGGTCTTGAGCGTGTCAGGCAGATAGTATCCAAACCTGATGCATTGGCTAGAGTTTCCCAAACATTCTCTTTTGGTTGAGCCACAGGCAAAACTGCCGCATTGCTCATGGCAACCAAGGAGAGAAGGAGGCACAAGGATCGTTCTTTCATTTTCAATGGCCTTTTTCCTGTGGGAATCCCTAAAAATGCAACACCACCCAAGCTCAAAAGAAAACAAGTCCCAAAGTCTCTTTTGCACGTAGAACGAAGGGATGTCCGCTGTCTTGACACCGGCTCACGTCTGCGTGCCCGCTTCTCTTCCTCCGGTCTTGGGTCCATTTCTGCTTGCGTCTGGACTCGGTATGGTTTCATGTGCCTCGCCGCCAGCCACTTCAGCCCAACTGCTGTGGAGACACAAGCATATCCCTTGCCCCAAGATATTAATTTGAATGGCCCTTCAATTTGTCCTGTTTCTGGGTTTCTGACCAAAACCAAAGGATTTTCCTTCAGTTTCGCTCTCGTGCTGTTTGAAAAATGTCTTATGATTGGTGGAGTTGGCTCTGCAAAAGAGCAATTTAGAAAATTCAACACATACAAGGCTTTATTCAAGCGCATGTATGGTGTAGCATCTGTTTCTCCTCTTTTTTGTCTGTCCAAAAGGGATTTTAATGTTTGATGTGTCCTTTCAATGATTGCTTGACCTGTTGGAGAGTGTGGGATACCAAACGTATGATGGACACCCCACCTCTTCAGGAATTTGTCAAGCACTTTCCCTATATATGTTGGTCCATTGTCTGTTTTGATTGCTTGTGGCACGCCCAAAGATGCAAATGCCTGCAAGAAATGTCGACAAGGATGTTGTGCTGTTTCACCTCTGTGCAATGATGCAAAGACTGCACCTGAAAATGTGTCAACTGAAACATGAACATTTTTGAGTTTCCCAAAAGATGGATATTTTGTGACATCAGTTTGCCATAACTGCAAACTGTGCAATCCTCTTGGATTGACTGCTCCCATGGAAGCAGGAGGCTGCACAATCTGGCAATCTGGGCAAGCACTAATGATTTCCTTTGCCTGACTTTTGGAAATGTGAAAAGTGTCCATTAGCGCTTGAGCATTCTGATGAAGGAATGCATGACTCAATTTTGCCTGTTCAAAAATGTTCGGTAAAGTCCTTGAAATTGGCATGGTCAATTTGTCTGCATGTTCATTACCTTCTGCTAAAAAACCTGGAAGAGAAGAATGTGCTCTGATGTGCGAGACAAAATATTTATGTTTTCTGTTTTGCAACAATGTCCTCATGCACAATAAATATGAATATAAATTTTCATTGTCAACTTCTCTCAAAAGCGAACCCTCAAGTCTTTTGACCACATTAGCTACATAAGCTGAATCTGTGATCAAATTAAAAAGTTGCTGGAACAGCTCAAAAGCTCTGACCACTGCTGCCAATTCCACTATTTGTGGTGACCCTTGTACTATTCTTATATCTGATTTCCACTCCCCTGTGATGTCATCCTGCCATGTACTTACTGATTTGTGAGTTTTTCCAGAGCCATCGGTAAATACTGTTATTGCATCCAATGGCACCTCACTTATTTCTGGTTTTTCTCTGAAACTTAATTTTGCTTTCAACAGCTTGTGGCTTGGGAAATGAATAGTACAAACACCTGAGTAATCTAACAATGCAATCTGCAAGTCCTCTGATTTCTGCAATGCCCAATCAAAATAATCTTTTTTCAAAGGCAGGTAAATTGTTGTAAAATCTTTGCCTGCCATTGTCTGCAGCCTGGTCCTAGCTTTGATGATGATCTGAGCTATCATTTCCAGACTTGAGAGGATCGTCCTCGGAGACCTGTAAGATAAAAAAATCCACTCCAAAATCAACAATGGGTCTTTTTGTGATGAATCCCACTGAAAAATCAACCCATATAACTGTATTTTTTCCCCCAACACTGCAAGAAAGACAGGTAAAGATGTTACAAAATGATGTGCCTGTCTCTGCTGGAGGGCTCCAGCAATTTTCTCAAGGGCTTCCCGAGCCTCAGGAGTGAGGCTCCTGTGGGATTTGATGTTACTGTCCCCTTTCAAAAGATTGAACAACGGCTCAAGTTCATCATTTGTGATCCCCAAGATGGATCTCATCCAGTTGACCTCTCCCAAAAGTTGTTGCAAATCCTGTAAGTTGTTAACTTCTGTTCTAATTTCAATTTTCCGTGGTTTCACTGTTTGTTCAGTGATTTTCCATCCTAGGTATTTCCAAGGTGCAATTTCCTGGATTTTTGAAGTGGAAATTTCCAAACCTGCATTTTGCACCTCTGTGATCACACAGTCACGAGCCCTCTGCAATTCCTGTTGTGTCGGGACAGCAATGAGCAGATCATCCATGTAATGAATGATTTTTGCTCCTGGATGTTTCTCTCGAGCTGGACACAGTGCCCGTGCAACAAACCATTGGCAGATGGTCGGAGAGTTCTTGAGACCTTGAGGAAGAACAACCCAATGGTATCTCTGCAGAGGCTCCTCCCTGTTGACGCTTGGGATGGAAAAGGCAAATCGAGGAGCATCATCTGGATGAAGTGGGATGCTGAAAAAACAGTCTTTGAGATCAATGATCACAAGTGGCCAATCTCTCGGAATCATTGAGAGAGATGGAAGCCCCAGCTGAAGTGGTCCCATTTCCTCAATGACCTCATTGATTTTTCTGAGATCATGAAGCAATCTGCATGAGCCAGGGGCTTTTTTGTGAACGACAAACATGGGGGAATTCCAGGGACTGTTTGTTGGTACAATGTGTCCCTTTTCCAATTGTTCTCTGACTAAGTTTTTGAGAGCACTCAATTTTTTCCTCTCAAGGGGCCACTGATCCACCCAGACAGGATTGTCCATTTTCCAGGTCAGTTTCAAAGCGGTGAGTGCCACAGTGGCCCCCACTAAAAATCCACTTCCAACCTCACGCCCCATTGCACTAAAATGTCCCTTCCCCACACTGTGATGGGTCTTTGCACAACAAATGGGCGAATGATTGCAGTCTTACCTCCTGGCCCCGAGACAACAATCGCATCTTCACTCTGGAGACACAAGGTGTTCCCCCCTATGCCTGAAAGAGGACTCAAGGGAGCAATTAAATTCCAATTCTTGGGCCAAAAAAGATATGAAATTACCATGACATTCACCCCCGTGTCGAGCATCCCTTTGACTGCGATTGTTTTCTCACCCTAGGTCAATTCACGCATGAGAATTGGTCTGTCTCGGCCTATGTGTTTCACCCAGGAGGCATGAACCTCCATGTGCTCACCTGAAGGAGGCTCTTGTTCCCGGAGCACTGGCAAGACTTGTTCTGCAGCATGGGGTGGCAATGCAATTGCCCTGGCAATTGAGGTGTTCGGGGGAATGATCAATGGTGGCTGATGAGGCTTCGCTAAAACTGTCAACTCATCATTGCGATCTGCTGAAATGACAGAAGGGTAAATAACAAGTCCCAAAACACTGCTTCTGTCCTTACCTATAATTAGAAAGTCCTGCCTCTTCCACGAAGACCCAGTGACACCAATGGGTATCACTGCATAATTGTCATCTAAAAAACATATCACTTTGGAAGTTGCCAAGTCGCATTGCGCCCCTGGTGGTAGTAACTCTGGATCACTGGGGATCCTACAGATTGTCCTGCTGAGGGCGTCGGAATGCTGTTCCCCGATGATTGTCCCCCTTGCGGAGCTTGCTCTTGAGTCATTGCCATCACTTGTGTCCTCGCGCGTTGACGATCCGCGCTCCTTCTGGAGTTTCCCGACTGAGTTCCTCCACTCACATTGTTTCTTGCAGGGCGATGCTTCTTCCTCCCGCATGCCAGACAATGATCTGATGAGTCTGCATTGTTTGTAATTTGTGGGCAATCTTTCTTGAAATGCCCTGGTTTGCCACACTTGCAACACTGTCTTTGTTGAAAATTTGCAAATGCTTCTTTGACAGCTTTTTCCACATGATCTCCTAAAATTGTTGCAACGTGCTGTGGTGTCCCCACCTTGCTGCATGCCTCTAGAATTTCTGCCATGGTGGGTTGGCCTGGCATCGCACTGATGACACGCTTGCATTCTGGATTGGCATTTGCAAATGCAAGACATCGAATCAAATGTGGCTTCACTGCTTCATCTGTGACTTGTCTGTCCACTGCTTGTGTGAGACGATCGACGAATGAAGCAAAGGGTTCTGAAGGACCTTGCTTTACCTCTGTAAAAATACTTTCTGTGACTCCTGTTGGTGGAATCTGCATCATTGCCTTTCTGGCTGCATCCTTGATGTCTGTCAACACATCTCGAGGAAAAAACCTGGCTTGACGAGCTGCACTGTCAAGTGGTGGATCACCGGCCAATTTTGCAACTGTGAAGCCTGCATTTGCCCCTCCCTGGTATTTGATTCTGTAATCATTTAAAATTTTTCTCCATTTTGCTTCCCAGAGAATGAATTGTGAGTTACTCAGGATCATTGATGCAAGGGATTGGAGGTCATATGGTGTAAAATCATAAATATTAAATGTCCCTTTTAAAAGTTGTTTGAAGTATGGAGACCCCAATCCATTATCACGAACGGCTTTCATCAGATCCCTGACGACTTCACGATCCAATCTCTCCCATCTTGGGTTGGCATCCTGTGCATCATATGTCACTGGCATAGCCATGCCTTTTGAGCCCATTGAACTTGTTTCCCCTTTCAATGCAAATTTCTTTATGTCTGTCCAGTCTGTTGGACGAAATTCTGGCTTGGCAGAAGCCTGTGTGGTGTCTGCCTCTGAAATAGTTTCCTTTGTTTTTTCTTTTGCTGCTGCTTCATCTTTCTCAGGACCCACTTGTTTTGGAGGCTTCACTTCCTCGGGTTTTGATTCTTTTCCTTTTCCTTTTCTTCTCCTTTTTCATTTTCTTTCTCTTTCTCTCGCTGAACAGGAATCAGAGCTTGCTGAGCATCCTCAAATTTTTCTGAAACATCCTTCCTTGGAAGAAAAATCTGAGAGAAAGAAGACATGGGGTCATGGCAAAATGCTGCAGCTGTTTCAGTGAACCTTCAAAAAAATTTGTTCATAAAGTCCTCAGATAACAAAAATGACGAAGCTTGTCGTGTAAACTCAAGTGCCTTTACTCTCCTGGCAGGAATCCCCGCTGATGCTGTGATTCTGATTATATCTTCATCTGTAATTGACATCTCCTGGTCCCCATCCACAACGTCCTCATCCCTCATCCTCGGCAAAGGTTCTCTCGGTTTTTGTTTGAATTGCTGTTCTGAAGAAGCTGATTTTTTATATGAAATTGGAAAAAAACGATGCAATGTGGGTGTGTCCTCCCAAACCAATGCCTCGGTGGATGCAGCTGATGATCTCCGTGCTCACTGCCTCTCTGCCCCGCTCCTTGGTGACGATGGCACACTGGCAACTGTTCTCTGCAGGCTCAGAGTTCTCAAGTATCTTTTAAGTTCTGGGAAAGCCTGTAAAATCTGAGATATTTTCAGACGCGTTCCCATCCGCAACATCTCTGCAGCTGCTCCCGATTCTCCATGAACAGGAGATTCATGAACTGGCAAGCTGCCCATGGGCGGGTTCGGGCTTCGCAGCTCCTGCTGCCTGGGGGTGGTGCCTTCGAGGCTCTCCCCGCCTTGGCCACGCCCCATCCCTGCCCGCTCTGTCACCGCCCATCCCGCCCCTGCCAGCCCTGGCCCGGCGGTATCCGACGGGGTACCCTGTCCTGTCTGATGCTCAAGGCCCGCCCCGTCTCTTTCGTCATCGGAATCAGCCCCCTCCCGAATAGAAGAGCGCCCCTGGCTTCTCCCCGCCCCTGCCGCGCATGCGCCTGGACCGGCCGCTGAGCCTTCTGGGGTCTGTAGTTCTCGGCTCAATACTTCCGCTTTCGGCACTTCCCTCCTGGCGCTCCGCGACACGATATTTTGAGCTGTGTCGCTTCGCGTAGCTTGCGTCATCAGCGCACACCAAGCCGCCTGCCCAGTTCTCATCCTCCCAGCCCCAGAATCTCCGCCCGCGGACTCCTTTTCATTGCGATCCGCATCTGTATCTCCCGACGCACCCTCCGATCGCGTCCCGTCGCGTCCCGCTGCATTTCGACACAATAGGTTAGATTCCGTCCCTCACGCAGCCTCTGTCCCCCGCGCAGTCTCACCCCCCCGCTGCTCCAACGGCGCCTGACCCGCCTCTTTCCCCCCGCTGTCCTCTCCACCCGCACCCGGTTTTTCCACGGGAAGGGAAAGGAGCAACAGCGACTGAGGAGTGTGTCGGCGCGGGGACCCTGGAGGCGTGAAGGGGCTCCTCGGTGGACTTCTTCTCCCCCCCGCCCCTCTCTATATAAATGAGGGGTTTGTTCTGGGACTGCTTCAAAGAAAAGCATGTCAAATTCCTCCTGTTCCCTTGGATGTATTAAAAGCTTGGGTTTTCCTGGTACTAATTTTGGGGTTTCTGACAAGGTTTCTGTTGGACCTTGAGATACCTGTGTTCTTCCCCTTCCCCCTTCCCATTCCTGTGGGGGAGGTATCAACCTTGGAGTTAGCATGGCTCTCTGTCCTGGCTCTGTGCTATACCCTCTTTGTTTGCCTGGCTGCTGTCCAAAATTGCAGCTTTCTCTGCTATATTCTGTTATAAGTTCTAACATAATTCTCCCCGCTGATAAAAGCTTTGCCGGTATTTTTTGCTTTCGCGTGGCCTTATCAAAAAGATTTCTGTTTACTTCTTGCCAAAAACCTAGCTCAAAAAGAGACTGGGTCTCACATTGTGAATAATTACATCTGACCCATAACATCAGGGCTTCAAGCTCTTTATCTTTCAGTGCTGCATTATATTTTGATATTAATTCTTTTAGGTTTTCTAATATTATTGTTCTCTCTTGGGAACTAGTTCCCCCCATCGCACGGTGTGTTCTGAATTTCACAGGTCTTACCAAAATGAAACTTTCCCCAGCTGTGGTCTGATTTGTCTCAGACATGTCCCGATCTCCGTCCAGCAGATCTCAGGGTGACGAGTTCCTGGGCCCAGTGGAAAACCATCGTCTGGAACGAACTGGAGTGAGCTGGTGTTCTGGCCAGACAGGTGTTTCTTCTCCGGAGTTGTTGGCTTGGCTGCTTGATGTTCTTGGGAGATTTTTGATGTTTCTGCAGAGGTTGCTGCAACCCTTTTCGGTGCTCCTTTTCAGGAGTGCCAGTCAGGAGAGTCAGATGTCGTGCACCCAGAGATGCCAGGTGTTTCTGCACACTCAGAGACGCCAGATGTCGGGGGCTTTCCCTGACATTCAGGTGGTTTCAGGGTCCTTTGCTCCCCTGCACAGCTCGGAGCCAAGCCGAAGGAAGAGACGGAGTTCTCAGGTTTAGATTTTTCAAGGTTGCATACTTCGTTTATTGTTTCTTATCTTACAATTTTCTCGGAGTCCGACAAGATGTTTGCAGCTGCATGGATTCCTCACATCTACCCCCGAGCGGGGTTGCCCTTATCTTTTATACTAATTACTACGTATTTCTTGTTTACTATTTCTCACCAATGTCTATCACTATTACTAAAAAGGTCATCTTTACTTAGACCAAATCCACACTAACTACTTTGTGTCAAGTCAATGCAGCAATGGAGTGAGGGAAGGAGAAGGAGAAGAAGGAGAAGACAATGCCCCAGATTCTCCATCTTGTTCCCATTCATTTCAATGCTAGGAACTTAAAATTACTATTTTCTCATCATGTGATAAGCTAAACTACTATTTTCCACATTCCTGTGGCATGTAAACCTTCTCTCAGTGCAGGAAGTTTTTCCCATGGACTGAGATCAAAGCCAGTGTCTCTCTGAGCTCTGGGCTGGGGTCCCAGACCCCCCTGCCCAGGTCCCTGACTCTCCAGGGCAACTAAAGGAACGCCCTGGACACCAAAATGGTGGCAGCACCAGGGTTCCCTTGTCTAGGACACCACAGTGGTGGCAGCCCCCGTCTTCCCCTCTCTCTGACACCACAGTGGTGGCAGCCGCAGCTGTCCTTCCTTTGTGACATCACAGTGGTGGCAGCACCAGTCTTCCCGTCTCTGTGACACCACAGCGGATGCAGCCCCAAGGTTCCCTGCCTGGAGACGCTGCAGGACAAATGTCCAGAGTTGTGTCCAGTCAACACCACTGAGCGGCCACTGAGCCCCTGGCGGCCTGGCCTGAGCTTGACTCCTCTGCACACAGCTCGGGGAAGGTGCCCTTGGCCTCCCCCACAGTGCCACAGACAAGGCTCAGATACAGTTACAAGAGTTCTGCCCAAAGCTGGCAGGGATTTCATTTAAAAGCACAAAAACACTCTGCCCCCAGCAGAGCTGCTCCCTCCCTCACTACTTTCACCTGCACACATGCAGCACCTGACTGCAAACAATGACCATTCCTTGGGCACATCTGCAGCAAAAACAGCTTGAGGAGTGCCTCGCAGCAGCACTTTGCTCATCCCACTGGAAAGGGCCCCTTGGCAGGCAGCTGTAGGGCCCTTGGAAAGGGCAAGGACCAAGCCCTCAGGCCACAGGGGAGAAACGGGCTCTAAATTGCCCAGCCCTGGCCCATCAAGCCTGCTCCTAGGCTGCGTTCCACACAGGATTCCTCTGGAGGCCTGCAAAAAGCTGAGAGGCAGCTCTGCCTTCTCCATCTTCTGTGCCCTCAAGTGGCCTGGGAGGAGAAATTTTCGCTCAGCTCCTGTGGCACAACTCCTCCCGGCCCAGGGCACAGTGCCAGGAAGGTCTTGCCGCACCGTGTTTTTGCTGCAGCCGAGGAAAGCTCCTGCCTCAGGCTCAGCTTTCCTGCTCAGCCAGGACCCCCGTGTGCCCCAGCAGCAGGGAATTGCCTCATCTGGCTGCTACCACTGAGGACAAACTGCTGCATCTGGAGGTCTGGCGCCGGCAATGCACCAGATCTGGACACTGACAGCACCGGCTAATTGCTGGAATTTTGCCTTCTATGCCACCAAATGGGTGAACTTGGGTTGTGTTGCCACTGGAAAAATTCTGATTCTGGGCTCTGGCTGAGCCAGGAAACACCAGATGTCTGTCATGCTCCACATGCTGAAAAATAGCTGGTCTGGATGCTTGCCTTGCCTTTCTTTCTTTGTTTTCTTCCTTTTCTTTTCTTCCTTTTCTTTTCCTTTCCTTTTCTTTCTTTTCTTTCTGGAACCAGCTGCCTGACCCCTCCCAAACTCACTGCCACTCCACCTCAGCCCTGCTACCAAGTTGCTGACAAGCACCAGCACCCTCCCAAAACTGCCTCTTGCTTGCCCACCCTCTACTCCAACAGCCCAAAACACCCCATTCCCCCACTGCCAACCCCACCCCTCCCACTGCAATCCCCACATTACACTGCTCCATGCCACACCACACCACACCGGGCCATGTCTTCTGGCCACCAAGTCCCCTGCAACCAGCCCTTGCACACTTCCAGCCATTCCAGGGCAGCCCCAGCTTCTCCGCCCACTCTGGCCCAGGGCCCCACCACCCTCCCAGGGAACAAGTCCATCCCCACATGCCAGCTCCCCTTGCCTCCAAGCACCGTCCAGCCATTGCCTGTGTCCTGCCACTGCAGGCCCTTGCCAAGAGGCTCTCCCAGCCAGCACTGCCTGCTCTTCCCTGCTCTGGCCCACAAGCGGCAAGTTCATTTGCTCCATGGGCCACTGGCCCAGCCCCAAGCCAGGGCCGCGACCTTTCCCCAGAGCTCTGTGGCCACTGCCTGCTTTTGGCCGCCACCCAGCAGAGCCAGCTCAGAGCATGCGGGGACTGCGGCTCCTGCCCAGGGACAGCACAGCGGCACCTGAGACTTCTGCCCTGGGGCCAGCAGGGACTGCAGCCCAGGGAAGGGCTGGGGCTGGGACAGGCCAGCTCCAGGCTGGAGATCACAAAAAGGGGCTTCCCTGACAAGGGGCTGGCCCACCGACCACGCTCCTCAGGGAACGGTCACAGCCCCGAGACTGCCGCAGCTCCAGGAACTTTGGGACACTGCTCCTGGGGATGCTCAGGCTACCATTGCCTGCACTCCAGGATGCCGCTGGCTCTGTCTCAGCTCTGCCCTTTCTGCAATTCTCACCTTTGCTTCAACCATTGTGTCCACTCCAGATGCTGACAGATCTGTTGGGGGCAGGAAAGGAGCAGGGCAGCCCCATATTTCCCCTCTCTGTAACACCACAGCTCTTGACAGCCCCGGCTTTCCCCTCTCATTTCATCTGCAGTCGTGGCAGCACCAGTGTTCCCTTCTCTTTGACACCACAGTGGTAGCAGCAGCTGTTTTCCTCCCTCTGTGCCATCACACTGATGGCAGCACCAGTGTTCCCTTCTCTTTGACGCCACAGTGGTGGCAGCTCCCAGTGTTCCCCTCTGTGTGACATCACAGTGGTGGCAGCACCAGTCTTCCCGTCTCTGTGACACCACAGCGGATGCAGCCCCAAGGTTCCCTGCCTGGAGACGCTGCAGGACAAATGTCCAGAGTTGTGTCCAGTCAACACCACTGAGCGGCCACTGAGCCCCTGCCGGCCTGGCCTGAGCTTGACTCCTCTGCACACAGCTCGGGGAAGGTGCCCTTGGCCTCCCCCACAGTGCCACAGACAAGGCTCAGATACAGTTACAAGAGTTCTGCCCAAAGCTGGCAGGGATTTCATTTAAAAGCACAAAAACACTCTGCCCCCAGCAGAGCTGCTCCCTCCCTCACTACTTTCACCTGCACACATGCAGCACCTGACTGCAAACAATGACCATTCCTTGGGCACATCTGCAGCAAAAACAGCTTGAGGAGTGCCTCGCAGCAGCACTTTGCTCATCCCACTGGAAAGGGCCCCTTGGCAGGCAGCTGTAGGGCCCTTGGAAAGGGCAAGGACCAAGCCCTCAGGCCACAGGGGAGAAACGGGCTCTAAATTGCCCAGCCCTGGCCCATCAAGCCTGCTCCTAGGCTGCGTTCCACACAGGATTCCTCTGGAGGCCTGCAAAAGGCTGAGAGGCAGCTCTGCCTTCTCCATCTTCTGTGCCCTCAAGTGGCCTGGGAGGAGAAATTTTCGCTCAGCTCCTGTGGCACAACTCCTCCCGGCCCAGGGCACAGTGCCAGGAAGGTCTTGCCGCGCCGTGTTTTTGCTGCAGCCGAGGAAAGCTCCTGCCTCAGGCTCAGCTTTCCTGCTCAGCCAGGCCCCGCCGTGTGCCCCAGCAGCAGGGAATTGCCTCATCTGCTGCTACCACTGAGGACAAACTGCTACATCTGGAGGTCTGGCGCCGGCAATGCACCAGATCTGGACACTGACAGCACCAGCTAATTGCTGGAATTTTGCTTTCTGTGTGTCATGGGTTACTACAGTTTAGTTTTTTAGTTATAGAAAAATGTAGAATAATTCTTCAGGTCAAGACCTGGGATTTGCTGTAGAAGAGACAAGGACCTATCAGAGAGTTAGTTGGAATATTAGCATCTGTTTTAACCACTGAGAATTACTAGCTGCAACTTTGGGAAGTACCATATAAAACCCTTGATTTCCTGTAGGTGGGTCCTTTTTCTTCTTTCCTTTGGCCAGAGAGAGACAGGTAACATCGAGCTGGGCCTGCTGCTCCCCCTTTTTGGGGGGAGCTGGCCTGAGGCCTGGCCAGATTCCATCGGCTCCCAGGTGAAGCGGGGGGGAGGAGAGGTTGCTGTTTTGCAACAGCTACTTTCTTCAGACTTCTCTAGAGCAGAGAGAAATCTCTGCTGGGCCCCTGATGGGAGCTATGGGCACCATTTAGGCTGATTACACCGAGGGCTGGGCTGAGAAGGCATTTATGATCTTGCCTGGGGTTTTTTTCTGATTTCAGACTGCCTGAGGGCTCCGATCTCTGATGTTTCTATGAGTTCTTCCTCTCTCACCTGTTCAGCCTTGAAACATCTAACACTACAAGCTACAGAGGGAGAGACAAAGACTCGGAGCAGATTTAACTCTTTCTTAGCAGCATAAAGCTTCCAGAGCTCAGCCCTTCTCTGAGAGAGTAAGAAAGGATAGAGTGAACATAAAGAACAACAGGATGAAGTCAGTAAAGCCAGAGTGAAAAGACTATTGAGACAGCAGGTTGAAGAGTTGGTTGTTCTATTCTTACGTGAGCCATAGAAATGAACTCTCTATTGAAGTAATTCCTTTAAATCATAGAAAAGATATGCATTTGGGGAGATGATTGTTTTAATTTGTGTGTAGATTTGAGCAAAGGTGTTTGTGATGAACTAAGTAATATCCTATAAGATGCTTAAACAGAGATAAAGATGAGAAGCCCCCTGCGCCAGTGAAGAAGTGAGAAGATATCTCTGTACCTTGAGGTGAAGAATCCTTTGCTTTAGAGTTATTCATCTTTAAAAAGTGACACCCCAGTATGCAAAAGTCTAAGACCCATGACCCGTAAGCAGCTTGGGAAACTGCTCCTGGGAGGGTCACCAAGGCAAGTTTCTCCAGGTGGTTGTTTTTGTGACAGTTTAAAACCCACAAGGGAACTGTTCTAAGTTGTCAGTGGGTTCCATGACTCGAAAGGATAATCTTCCCCTAATGAATTAATGAAAGACTATTGTCAGATACTGAAACTGACTGAAAATTACAAGTTTTGTCTCCTTCTGTTTTTTGGTAAGAAAGTGAACAGTTTGTAAGGGGAGGGAAAAGTGTTTTTAAAGTTTCATTCCATTTTAGTTTTTTTTCCCCAACTTTCTTCTTTTCTTTTCTTTTAGTGTATGGTAATAAACTATTTGTTAATTTTAAAGTTGAGCCTGCTTTGTTTTTCTCCTAGTCTCTCTCACACAAAAAGAGTAAGTACTAAACCAGAATTTAGTAACCGTGAAACCACTACAATAATTAGTGTTTCCGCCCAGTTAGAAATTAAAACTATGACACTGTGCCACCAAATGGCTGAACTTGGGCTGTGTGGGCACTGGGAAAATTATAGACCTGGGCTCTGGCTGAGCCAGGAAACACCAGATTTCATGTTCCACATACTGAGAAACACCTGGTCTGGATAATTTCCCTTTCTTTTCTTTCTTTTCTTTCTTTTCTTTCTTTCTTCCTTTCCTTTCCTTGCCTTGCCTTGCCTTTCTTTCTTTGTTTTCTTCCTTTTCTTTTCTTCCTTTTCTTTTCTTTTCCTTTCCTTTTCTTTCTTTTCTTTCTGGAACCAGCTGCCTGAACCCTCCCAAACTCACTGCCACTCCACCTCAGCCCTGCTACCAAGTTGCTGACAAGCACCAGCACCCTCCCAAAACTGCCTCTTGCTTGCCCACCCTCTACTCCAACAGCCCAAAACACCCCATTCCCCCACTGCCAACCCCACCCCTCCCACTGCAATCCCCACATTACACTGCTCCATGCCACACCACACCACACCGGGCCATGTCTTCTGGCCACCAAGTCCCCTGCAACCAGCCCTTGCACACTTCCAGCCATTCCAGGGCAGCCCCAGCTTCTCCGCCCACTCTGGCCCAGGGCCCCACCACCCTCCCAGGGAACAAGTCCATCCCCACATGCCAGCTCACCTTGCCTCCAAGCACCGTCCAGCCATTGCCTGTGTCCTGCCACTGCAGGCCCTTGCCAAGAGGCTCTCCCAGCCAGCACTGCCTGCTCTTCCCTGCTCTGGCCCACAAGCGGCAAGTTCATTTGCTCCATGGGCCACTGGCCCAGCCCCAAGCCAGGGCCGCGACCTTTCCCCAGAGCTCTGTGGCCACTGCCTGCTTTTGGCCGCCACCCAGCAGAGCCAGCTCAGAGCATGCGGGGACTGCGGCTCCTGCCCAGGGACAGCACAGCGGCACCTGAGACTTCTGCCCTGGGGCCAGCAGGGACTGCAGCCCAGGGAAGGGCTGGGGCTGGGACAGGCCAGCTCCAGGCTGGAGATCACAAAAAGGGGCTTCCCTGACAAGGGGCTGGCCCACCAACCACGCTCCTCAGGGAACGGTCACAGCCCCGAGACTGCCGCAGCTCCAGGAACTTTGGGACACTGCTCCTGGGGATGCTCAGGCTACCATTGCCTGCACTCCAGGATGCCGCTGGCTCTGTCTCAGCTCTGCCCTTTCTGCAATTCTCACCTTTGCTTCAACCATTGTGTCCACTCCAGATGCTGACAGATCTGTTGGGGGCAGGAAAGGAGCAGGGCAGCCCCATATTTCCCCTCTCTGTAACACCACAGCTCTTGACAGCCCCGGCTTTCCCCTCTCATTTCATCTGCAGTCGTGGCAGCACCAGTGTTCCCTTCTCTTTGACACCACAGTGGTAGCAGCAGCTGTTTTCCTCCCTCTGTGCCATCACACTGGTGGCCGCACCAGTGTTCCCTTCTCTTTGACACCACAGTGGTGGCAGCCCCCATGGTCCTCTTTCTATGACACGACAGTGGTGGCAGCCGCAGCTGTCCTCCCTTTGTGATGCCACAGGGGTGGCATCCCATGTGTTCCCCTCTCTATGACACCACAGTGGTGGCAGCCCCAGTGTAACCCTCTTTGTGACATCACAGTGGTGGCAGCACCAGTGTTCCCTTGTCTATGACACCACAGTGGTGGCAGCCCCCGTGTTCCCCGCTCCATGACACCACAGTGCTGGCAACAGCAGTGTTCCCCAATCTATGACACCACAGTGGTGGTAGCACCAGTGTTCCCTTGTCTAGGACACCACAGGGGTGGCAACAGCAGTGTTCCCCGCTCCATGACACCACAGTGGTGACAGCCGCAGCTGTCCTCCCTTTGTGACGCCACAGGGGTGGCAGCCCCAGTGTTCCCCCCTCTGTGACATCACAGTAATGGCAGCACCAGTCTTCCCGTCTCTGTGACACCACAGCGGATGCAGCCCCAATGTTCCCTGCGTGGAGACGCTGCAGGACAAATGTCCAGAGCTGTGTCCAGTCAACACCACTGAGTGGCCACTGAGCCCCTGCCGGCCTGGCCTGAGCTTGACTCCTCTGCACACAGCTCGGGGAAGGTGCCCTTGGCCTCCCCCACAGTGCCACAGACAAGGCTCAGATACAGTTACAAGAGTTCTGCCCAAAGCTGGCAGGGATTTCATTTAAAAGCACAAAAACACTCTGCCCCCAGCAGAGCTGCTCCCTCCCTCACTACTTTCACCTGCACACATGCAGCACCTGACTGCAAACAATGACCATTCCTTGGGCACATCTGCAGCAAAAACAGCTTGAGGAGTGCCTCGCAGCAGCACTTTGCTCGTCTCAGTGGAAAAGGCCCCTTTGCAGGCAGCTGTAGGGCCCTTGGAAAGGGCAAGGACCAAGCCCTCAGGCCACAGGGGAGAAACGGGCTCTAAATTGCCCAGCCCTGGCCCATCAAGCCTGCTCCTAGGCTGCGTTCCACACAGGATTCCTCTGGAGGCCTGCAAAAAGCTGAGAGGCAGCTCTGCCTTCTCCATCTTCTTTGCCCTCAAGTGGCCTGGGAGGAGAAATTTTGGCTCAGCTCCTGTGGCACAACTCCTCCCGGCCCAGGGCACAGTGCCAGGAAGGTCTTGCCGCGCCGTGTTTTTGCTGCAGCCGAGGAAAGCTCCTGCCTCAGGCTCAGCTTTCCTGCTCAGCCAGGCCCCGCCGTGTGCCCCAGCAGCAGGGAATTGCCTCATCTGGCTGCTACCACTGAAGGCAAACTGCTGCATCTGGAGTTCTGGCGCTGGCAATGCACTAGATCTGGGCAGTTCCACTGCCATCAAAAGGAAAATGCCGCAGTTTGGCTTTTTGTGCCGGCATATTGTTGGACTTGGGCTGTGCTGGCACCGGGAAAATTCTGGGTCTGGGCTGTGGCTGAGCCAGGAAACAGCAGGTTTCAGGCTCCAGGTGATGGAAAGACCCCGATCTGGACTTCGTTCTCTATCCCTTCCTTCCTTCCTTCCTTCCTTCCTTCCTTCCTTCCTTCCTTCCTTCCTTCCTTCCTTCCTTCCTTCCTTCCTTCCTTCCTTCCTTCCTTCCTTCCTTCCTTCCTGCCTTCCTTCCTTCCTGCCTTCCTTCCTTCCTCCCTTCCTTCCTTCCTCCCTTCCTCCCTCCCTTCCTTAGGCATTATGCACAGGAGATGATGAAGATGATGTTGAATCATGAAAAACTTAAAAGGCTTTTGGAACAATCTGTTTCCACCTGGGACCTGGAAGATATTATAACAAGAATTAAGATAAAGTAAGTGCTTGGCAGGAGAAAAGTCTCCTTTCTGCAAGTCTTGCCACTGCTAATAGGAGATTGTGATATATGTCCTAAAGTTAATTTGTGTTAAATATTATAATATGTAATTCATTCTCTGTAAGATGTAAGTTCATTTCTAATCGTGTATACCACGGGTTAACTGGGACTAAGACAGCACGAAGGGGGACACGAGGAATTCTTTTGCTAGAGATTGCAAGGGAGGGACATGAGAAAAGTATGCCAAGAATTACATGAAAAGGGACATGAGAAAACTTCTGCCGGGAATCGTTAGAGGAGAACAAAACGACGGAAGAGGGAGATGGAGAACCCGGAGAACCGAATGATTACATCAGATCGATATCTTATCCGTCCCCGCCTGACATTAACATCTCTACACTGTATCCAGACACAGCAGTTAAGACATTGTTCTCCAGAGAAGATCCTTTCAACCCCACCAGAACCCAACCATGAATATCTAATGAGGCTGCCTCGGAAGGGGGAGTCTTGGAGTCCCAATTTTTCCTCAGCGAAGCAGTGTATAAAAATGGACTGCCTCAGACCAAAAATGTGAACTTGGGGGGTGACATACTGTCAGAGTGTGTTACCGTGTTCACCCAGCACCAAAACCTGGGGTTCGACGCTGTCCTTTTACTTGTGGCTATCAGAGACTGTTATTTTGTCTCAAAATAAAATTCTAAATTTTGATTTACTAAATTTAGTCTATCGCGTTTATTACAAGATCAAATATATCTAATCTGTCTTTATCTCATTCCTCTTCTGCGGAATCATTTTGCTCCTGGGAATGAGCTGTTAATCCTCATACTGTTCATGTGCACACCACAAAGCGACTGATATTATTAGGGAAAAAGTGGTGGTTTGAATATTTGGAACATTGGTCACCAACAGGAAAGGGGAAGAGGAGAAAATGGGTTTACCTTTAAGTGTAACTCTCCACTGTGCTCTCCCTGCTCTGCCCCCAGCAAAGCAATTAAGTGGGAATAGTGCTTCAGAAGATAACAGAGACTTTGCAAAAGACCCTGGAAGTCGTAGTACCAAGAAGATTTCCAAATACACAGAAGATGTCCAAGTCAATCCTAATTGCTACAATTACTGTCTGTGTTCTGGGAATACTGCCCTGCTGTCAAGCCCTGTGGAGTTGGAAGAAGCTTGGTGAATCCAGCAGCATCCAGTGGAAAATTATTTGGTTGATGGTGGGGGGATTTTGTTCTTTTTATCTACATTATAGGATGCAGTGTGCCTTCGTGCAGGAGCAGGGAGAGTGAATGGTGAATCAAATCAACTTCCAACCCCCAAAGAGTCCAATTATTTTCTGCTGCTTCCTTTAAGAACACTCGTTGCCTACCAGTTTGCATTATTCACCTTTATGCTCAAGACCAAGGAATTGGGGAATTTAGACTGCTGCTCAGAATGGTAGCCCCCATAAACTGCCTTGGGCTATTGAAAACAAAGAGTTGGCATCACTGAATCTCTGGTCTGTTTATTTCTGTAAGTTAGGAAATGTCTCCCTAAGCCTTGGAAGCAGTGATCCTGGTTCTAACTTGTGTTTTAAGCAGTTTCCTATTTTCTATTTTAAAGATTCATGGGGTTTCTCTATGTCTTTGTAGGGGATGGAAAACCAGAAGGGTGAACAGCCATTGGTCAAGAAGCCGGAGAAGAGGAATGATGGCTCAAAGAATCCCAGGCCACATTGCCTTCTAGTAAACAGTACTGAGCACTTGAGTTAGATGTGACAAAGCACATGACAAGCTTTACATGTTTCTTCCTGAAGAAAATCTTTCTGGAGCAAATGACCTGGGCCAGAGATTGTTTCCTTTCCCTACAAATGCTCTATGATTCAAAATGTCTACTTTTGCCTTAGCCTGAACACAGCTCCTCTGCAGGGGCTTCCACAAAAACTGGGTGGCAAAAAGACACCCATTGGTTGCAGCTCAGACAATTCATAGCAGTGGCAAGGGCTGTTACCTCCGCTGAGGTGTAGCGACCTGGTTCAGGAACGACACGGCAGCCACACCCAGGCTGCTCGGTCCATCAGCTCACAGACACCAATGTGGTGGACGGCTAATGGCGTTTATTAACTGGTTACATGGGGTTATAAAACCTCTGTTTGCTACATCACATCCGTCTGCTTACGTTACAAGTTAGGTATTGCTTACCTTATCAAGGACACTAACCAACTAAGAGTTGAGGGAGGGGTTCTGTCTGCCCGTACAACGCGATATCTTCCGACCGCCTGTCCCTAATCTCCCACATTTCCCCCCCCCTCATGACTAAATAAAAAAGTATAAAAGTATAAAAGTATAAATGTATAAATGTTATAAAAGTATAAATGTTATAAAAATATAAATGTTATAAAAGTATAAATGTCATAAAAGTATAAATGTCATAAAAATACAAAAGCTGTTAAAGTTAGTATAATAGGATACAAAAATAATATAAAATGTTAGTAACAAACACACTTCACGATAATTGCATGCGTTCGACAAATAGGATGTCGACTTTCTCTAAACGGCTTCTAACAAACAACACTAACTTGTTCAAAATGCAAGGCCCAAAAATCAATGTCAGGAGTATCATGGTGAGAGGGCCTATTAATGTGGGAACAAGGGTGGCTAGCCATGGGGACTGATTGAACCATGACTCGAACCATCCTTGTTGGGCCTCTCTCTCTCTCTTTCTCTGGGCCAGTCTTCCTCTCAGTTCGGCCATGGAGTCTCGCACAACTCCAGTGTGGTCTGCATAAAAACAGCATTCTTCTCTCAAGGCAGCACACAGGCCTCCTTGCTGCATGAGCAAGAGGTCCAGTCCTCGCCTGTTCTGCAGGACGACTTCCGAAAGCGAGGAGATAGATCTTTCCAGAGAGGAGATGGATTTTTCAATTCTCAGTAAGTCTTCGTCAATTGTCATTTGCAGCTGAGAAAGTCTTTGATGTTGGGTCACGAGAGCTGAAACACCTGTGGCTGTGCCAGTGGCTCCTAGGCCAAGGAGCATTGCAATGGTTATACCTGTTATTACTTCTCTTTTGCGGAGCAGGATGGTTTCTTCTAAAAAGCGATACATTTCTTCTTCTTGGTGATACAGGACTCTAGGAACAATCAGAACTTGGACACAAAAGTCAGCAAGGTTATTGAATTTGCTAAGGTACACACAGGGGGTTATTCCAATTTGTTGACAGACCCACATTCCTGATAGGAACGGAACTGCCCACTTGTCAGTCTTTTGACTAGGTTGGATGAACTCAGTACAGATATTTCCCATCTGCTTTGCTACGGTTACACTGCCAAAGCATTTGCCTCGGCCTGTGACTTGACTCAGGGTAATTTCCCTCCGGGGGGTGTCCCACTTACAGTTGTGTGGATTGTTTGCTGCAGAGTATTCAAAAGGAGCATCAAGGGCGACACCCTCATAAAGAGGAGGTTCTGCATTATAACATAACCAGCATGATTTTGTAAAGTTTGGATTGGATTGGTTCAAGGACAAAAAGGTAGCATTTAACACACTAAGAAACAAATTGTAAGGATCTGACTTAGGTTTTTGGTAGATAGCTAAAGGACGGGATGAGGAGGAGGTGCCAGATGTGGCTTCCCTCTTTTGTCTGCGTGCTGCGAGATTCTGATAGGGTTTGAATGACTGGGGCACTGAAGGTGGGAGTCTGATAATTTGCACGTTTGCCCAATTTAAATGCCTGGCTGCATTTAAAGCATGCCATTTTTATCTTCTTCCAGTCTGTGAGGGGAGTTCGTTCTGACTTCCCCTCAGCCCAAGTAGAAACATTGTTGTTACTGATTTTATATACTGTTACTTCTTCTTTGTCAGAGCCGGAGTCAGAGCCGGCAGCAGAGGACTGGCTGTCCCAGTCCCAGCTGGAGTCCGAGTCAGAGCCGGAAGTCGACTGACTGGCTGCTTCCGGGCTCCGGAGCATTTTGGTCGGGCTCCGACCCGGCCCCTTTCCCTCAGGGCTGGGCCGTCCTTTCCCCCTGGGCCCCCGCCCCTTTCCCTCAGGGCTGAGCCACTCCTTCCCCCTGGGCCTCCTGCACCTGCGCTCCCCCTGCCTCCTGCTGTGGGAGCTTCTTGCCTTAGAAAAACGCGCTTTTTGGCAAAGATTAGCTTCAGCTCTCTCTTTGCACTCTCCTCCCTTTTTCTGCTCGCGTGCCCCTGCGTTAGCAAACGAGCTCTCTTTGTTTTCAGCGCTATCTTGAGGCGCATAAGGTGGAGGTCCCTCCCCCGCTTTTTCAGCATTCCTAGCTTCTTCAGCTAGACCATTGTAAAATGACTGCATCTGTTTTATCTCTTCAGTGAGCGACCTTGAGCCCGGGGGCCTCGAAGCAAGCTCTTGACCTTCTGATCCCGAGCCCATACATTCAGCCAAACCGACTTCATCAACACTCTGAGCATTATCACTAACATTCAGAGTACATTCTTTTACATTCTGAAAATTCTCAACAACAGTTCCCTCTGAGAAAGTTTGCGTTGCTGCTGCGATACCTAATTGGGGGGAAACCTTTAAACAATTTCGCGCAGCTCTCCAGGTGTCTTGTTCCTGCAACGCCTTCTGTAATGATTTTACAACCCTTCCCCATGCTTTAAGATTTTTCCCTGAGCTGGAAGACATTGTGTCTTCGGCAAGAGCTTTAGTACATTGATCCCAAACATCTGGGTGGAGGATATCCACCGGACGATCAATAATACTAAGTTGCAAAAGCCTCGTCACTGCGAGGGTAAAATCTTTTGCTTTACAATCAATTCCCCACTGCTTATGAATCTGAGAAACGACCTTCACGAGAGCTTCCATCCTCTGCGTGGGTCCGGAGGCGTCCCTCCCGCCGAGCTGGACCAGCCGCTCGGCCGTCGTTCACCCGTCCAGGCGACTCCCGATCTCCAGGGCGACTCCCGGGGTTTTCGGCACCACTTGTTACCTCCGCTGAGGTGTAGCGACCTGGTTCAGGAACGACACGGCAGCCACACCCAGGCTGCTCGGTCCATCAGCTCACAGTAACCAGTGTGGTGGACGGCTAATGGCGTTTATTAACTGGTTACATGGGGTTATAAAACCTCTGTTTGCTACATCACATCCGTCTGCTTACGTTACAAGTTAGGTATTGCTTACCTTATCAAGGACACTAACCAACTAAGAGTTGAGGGAGGGGTTCTGTCTGCCCGTACAACGCGATATCTTCCGACCGCCTGTCCCTAATCTCCCACAAGGGCAGTGTTGTGAAGGCTAGGAGAGGGCCAAGCTTCTTCTGCCAGACTTGGGACAAGTAAATCCAACCAGGGTTTTGCTTTTTGCATCTCAGTGGAGTGTTTTTCGGATGAGTGTTTTTATGAGAAGTCCCAGTCTAGAAGCGACATGCCGTTCCCCAAAGAAGCAGTTCCCATGCATGTGGTTTGGCCTGCCTGAACCTCGGTTTTCTTACCTTCAGACAGTATCAAGTTTGAGTAGTAAGTAGCAAGGCAATTCCTGAGTGTCACTAGAGGACACGAAAAGGATGATACTCAAACAGTCAAGTTGTCAGAGCAAAAAGAGGGGCATTTATTTCTTGACCTCGATTTATATATTCTGGACAATGACCAGGGACTGGAGAATGAGGTTGCTGCCTCTCCGACCCCATTGGCCAAACTAGAAGTCCATCAACTGTCCCTCCTCCAGAGAGAAGCGCGAAAATTATCACTTTGTTTATGTTACAAGCTGTGACAAACTCCACTACAAAAATACAAACATTGAGAAGGCTGTAAAGAACAAGCAACACCTGAGCAACTTTGGTCAACAGGTGTGGTCAAGAATGTGGAATTTTTTCTTGATATTCCTGTCCTTCACATAGTTTGCTTGATGGACCGCATGTTTGCTTTATTTCCCCCTGTGTTGTGTTCCTCTGAGGAATGGTTTTTCCCCTCAGAGTCCCCCTGAAACCTGTGACATGTAGTTTAACCCTTCTTCCCTATCATACCTACTCCTGGCCCTATTGGCTCGGGGCCAATATCTTTCCTTGACCCAAAACTAGATAAACCTCTGTCTCTTCCTGTTAGCTCTCTCTCTTCTTGGGCTCCTGGAACATCACATCAAGAATAAAGCTTGGATGGAAGCCAGGGGGTGAGACCCACTCTTTTGAAATCTTTATTCTGTCTCTATGAAACATATTTCCCGCAAACCCCTGAACAACTGAGCTAGCGAGAGCCGTGGGGCGGCAAGAGGGAGTATATTTTCACCCCTGTGCTGCAATCAGCATTTAAGACAGGAATTTGGTCCTTGCTGTCTCTTCATGCCAGGGCCAGAGCTATTTGTACCTGTTGTCCTCTGATGACAGAGGGGATTTATTTAGCTCTGTCATGCTCAGCAGTGGCTGGGAAGTGACCACATGCCTCACAGCATAGCTAGGATCTTTCTGTGCTCATGGAAGAGACAGGTTGATCCAGGAGAATTGTTCCCAGTGGGTTAGTTAAGTTGTGCATCTAGTCTCTAGGGAAGCAAAGGTAATGTGAGTGTAGTGCTGGGATGTCTGGCTTCTCTTTTTATCTCTGTTACTGATTTTCTGCATGCCCCTGTTGATCTGTTCAGATGCATCTGAGCTACTCATCCAGGTTGTCAAGCCTGCTGTAGAGGCACTTCTGCAGAGTGATGAGTTTCCTTATTATAAGACAAACACCTCCCATATGAAGAGGCAATTAAACTTGGAAGTAGTGTTGATCTTTCCCCACAAAGCAACATGACCTGTGTGCTGGGGAAGCCTTCTGAAGATAGATCAGATGCATCTCACCCTTGGTTTTCCTGAGTGAGGACTGGAGAAAATGTTACTTGCAGATTGCCTGCTGTAATGATTGTCATGAGATCCATGTTGTTTTTCAGAGCCTCATGTATTTCTAGGTTGAAATCACATCATTAGGAAATCTCCTCAAGATGTTTTGCTCACAATTATCTGAAGGTCTTATCACCAACAAGTCGTAATTTGGTTTCATTTTCCAGGGTGAAATCTACCTCTGATGGACTCCTCCTTCAGCGTGCAAAAGCCCAGGTGACGTTACCTCCAGCTGTGGAAGAAATGGAGCCACTCCAGAAGCTTTACCATCTCCTGGAAGCCAAGGGGTTTCAGACACGGATGGAAGAAGTGGCACTCCTCCTAGACCTGTGCAAAACCAGCCCCCAGCTCATCTCCACTAATGTTGTCCAAGTATGTAGGGTATCTTCATTATTCCTTTCCTTTAGCACTTTTCCTAAGCCTGTGAAGTTAAACTGTGAAATTTCCTAGCAGTGAAGTTAATTCAGTGTCTCTTGGCACGACTTCCTGGCTGTTTTGGACAGGCTGGTGTCTCTTACCCAGACAAATTTAATTCAGGTCCAGGCTTCAGGACAAGCTTTTTCAGTCCAGCTGTATTTGTCTGGCAGGTGCTTATTGATGCTGTTCATCAGATAATGACAGACTTTTCTGCTGCTGTAACTTCTGCTGTCTCCTACTCCCAGCTCGGTTAAGTGAAGGGAACCCAGTCACTGAAAAGTTGGCCATTTCTTTCTAGATAAAAAATGGGTTTGCATGGAGAAGTGTCAGGCTGGGTTGGTTTCAACGCAGGTTTTTTCAAGGATACTTCTGTAAACTGCTTCTTGTCTTGCACAAATACAGCATGGGCTACTCCTTTCCATCCTTGTCCCGATTCCTCTTGGTAAAGACAGTGCTTACGCTTCTTGGTTTTTTAGGGTTTTGTTCTTGTTTTTTGTTGTTTGTTATTTGTTGTTTGTGTTTGGTTTTGCTTTTGTTTTTGTTTATCTCTTCAGAAAATTACAAAATTACAAAGGACAGATCTCTTTTGTCTCCCCCCAGTAGCTGTTTTTCCACTTTTTGCAGAAAATGGTACTTAGTAATGTGGCTGTCAAGGGACTGAACCTGCTCTAATGAGAGCTGCACAGCACATTAAATTTCAGAAGTCTACCTGTTACTTAGACAAATGGTCTGCCTCCTGGAAGAGGTGATCAGAGCCCTGCACTCTCCAGACACAGGTTCTGAGACAGACAAAATAAAACCTGGATCTCTTCCAGCCATAGTTTTGGCAAAACCTTGATCGCTTTCAGTACTTGAGGCAGCTGTCTAGAAAACTGTCTAGGAAACTGGGCATTGTAAAGGTCTGCTTCCATATTTCTACAGAAATTATACTGTTTTGCATTAATAAATGGGATTAATTTAATGATTTATAGTCGGAGAGAAACACCATAGGAGTTATTCTCTCCCCAGCCAAGCCTCTTAAAGAAAAATGAAAACCACTGAACCAGAATGAGGCTGCACAACCATTCCAGTGAGTGGCCACAGGAAAACAGTGAAATTGTGCAAGCAAGTGCTGCCCTGACAGAAAGGATCCCTTTCATCTTTGATATTGCTGAGTGCTCATTTCTACATCCCATCTTCAAACAAGGACATTTTAATTCAGCTTTAGTGTTATTTGTTCTCTTCATAGATATTTGATTATTTTGTACTGAGAATTGCTGACAGCCATAAGAAAACTAAGCAGAGGGTGTTGGATGTGCTGGCAGAAATCATAGGCATCCTGGAAGATGCCCTGAACCCGGTGATCATTGGTTTGGTGGAAGAAATAACAAAGAATTTAAAGGATCCCGGGGTTCACACCGCAGCTGTGAAAGCACTGGAAGAATCCATTGCTCATTTAGGTAAGGTTGACCCCTGCCATGGACTCTCCTCAACTGTGTCTCTGTCTCTCTGACACAAGAGAACACTGAGTGCCTTGATAGCTGTTGCTGTCTGTGGAATGCTCCAGCTGACATGCAGCAGAAGCTGTGGAGGTGCAGTCCTTACACACCAGTGCCCCCACAGGCTTGAACATGCATCAGGGTTTCGCAAAAGTCCCAGGAGCCCTTGGGTCTGTGCTTCTTGTGTGAAGAGGAAGTCCCACACCACAGCTTTGCTAGAATTCAGAGGCAGAGGGGGTTTTGGAGTTTGCTTGGGCCCCATTTGACTTCCCAAATGAATGGCTTTTCTGCTGGCATGAAGGGGCACTGGCCCATCAGAGCTTCTGCAGATCAGCCTCCTGGAAGGGTCTGCATTAGAGGCATTAGCTGCCTATTTTCCACCCTTCTTCTGTGTCTTCTTTTTCCAAAGGGGAACTTATGATTCACCCAGTTCATTACTTTAAAATAAACAGGTTTAAATCCAGCTGCCAATGCTGCCTTGTTCCACATGTTGTTTTGCATGGGGCAAGGTGGCTCTAGCAAATGTCTACAGAGACAAGGGCTGATGTAAATTCTTTTGTCCCACAGATTTATGTCAGCTCTGAAAATGCCACACTGGGGAAATATGCCTGAAGAAAGGAGTGTTGAGGAGGCAGGTCTTCAAGGGGAGTTTGCACTTTCGCCACCTCAGCTGTTCTGTGAACTCATGATCTGCCTGACTCAGTGCCTTCTTGTGTCCCAAGTATGGGGCTCTTCCCGTTTGCTCTGGGATGCCAAACCTTTTCACTGCTTACATGTTACTGCATTCTTGAGGTCCCTGATGTGAAATGTTTAACACAGCTCCTGGTACAGCAGACAACTTTGCAAATACGATCTGCAAATATGATCACCAAATATGAAAGGAGAGCTTTTAATTTGAATACAAAACCCTCCCAAGTAGGCTGGAAGGAAAGAAGGAAAGGATTCAGACATCAGCAGGAATTTACTTTATTTTATACTATGGAGTTGCCTCTGCCCTTTCCCTCCCCACTGTCCATTCTCCTATGACCTTAGAAGTGTGAGCAGAACGATGTCTTTCTCTTGTGGATAAAGTAGCACTGATGAAAGAGTTCAGCCACCAATGGAGTAAGCTGAGTGTCCAAGCTCTGCTGGATGTCACAGACCATATCACAGGTATGGCCTCCCCTCATAAGCCATGAGTTCTTCTGAGGGAGTATTTACAGGGAATGCGTATCAATAGACAGTAGAGTAGCTCCTCCAAATCAGGAGGTGCTGAACTTGTCCCTTGTGCCCAATAGCCCTGGCTGGTGTATTTGACAGGTTTTCCCTGGCTGCTGCAGGGGTGTGCAGCATCTGAGATGGTGGTAGTGCTCGGTCTCGGGGTTGAGCTCTCACTGGGGCATCTCATAACTCACCTCCAGGAAAGGGAAGGTTGTGCAAAATGCTACAAATGCAGCTGAAAACTGATTCCTCAGAGGAGCTTGCTATGTCAGCAATAGCCAAGGAATGGAAAAATTATAATCGCAACATAGAGTAGAGAAGACGATATGTAGCCTTGCTTTAACTGGGGCTAAATCCACAGCTAATTATGCCAGCATCTTTAAATGCAAGCTTTAATGCACTTTGTGTCTTCATTTGGAATCTCAAAAAGGCATGTTCAGCGCTTGGGAATGACAAAGACCCTTAAAGAGCATTTGAATAAAGATCTCCAGGAATAGGGAATTTCATTTGGCAGTTATTTTGATGTCTATTTCTAATAAAGAAATTAAACATCAATTAGGACTACTTTAGAAAGAGCAGATATTCTCTTGGAGATTTAGTAGGAACAGACAGCTCCTTCTCTTCTCAAGCTCCATAGTGACCAATGTCTTTAATTACATTTAAACTCCAATTACTTTCCATTGTAAAATGGGTACCATGACCCTTTTTCTGCTTAGCAGAATTGTTTGGGGGTACTTTCAGGAGCTGTTTAAGTGTAGATGACTGCTGCTCAATAAACAGCATAAAGAAAATGAAATCTTTTCACCACAGAATAATAAATGTCTACTACATAAAACTTTGCTGTCCAGAACATTTCAGGTTTTGATCTCTTAGCCAACTCTGCCATTCAAGGAGCCTGTTGGTAGTAAAGTTTTGTCCTTGTTTGACAGAGTTCAGTTCAGGAAACAAGCAGAGAGCAGATTCGAGAGACAATGTGAGAACCCACTCATGTTTTGGTTAAATTTCAGTTCCCTGGGTAGCATTTTCCTCCCTCTATGCCCCTATTTCAGTGCACATAGTAAGAATAAATGCCATTAACATTGGGAGGGGAAATGGCATTAAAATGTGGAGATGCTCAAATGCCATGGCAATAGGGTCTGGGTAATTATCTAAGACACCCTGAGGTTTGAAACAGGTGTTTGTTCGAAGCCACACAAGCATTCTGCCAAAGACACCAGCTAGTCACTGATATTTCTAATCCAAGTGCCAAGCAGCCCCCATCTCTGGTGGGCTGCAGTTTTGAAGTGTGGTCTAATACTGCCCTTTGCTAAGTGCCACTGAGCAAATGGAAGAGTCAGCATAGTCTTTTGGCCCTTGACATCAAAGGTCACAAAAATGGAATCATCCTTTTTATTAGAAAGCTCTCAATTGCCTCTCTACGGTGCATTTCAAAATTTACAGTGTGGATTTAGACAACTTGTCAATGGAAATAAAAGGCAATTGAACATTTCAGTCATTGTTCATGCAGGAACAGATTGTGGAATGATTTAGTAAAGGTACAAAGTCGGCCACAGGTACAAGGCTCTGTTTGAGAAATTAGTCCTCAGGGGTTGGTGGCTATGTTTCAGTGAGGAGCTGCTGCTTTGCTCATTTCTGGGTTGTGGGGCTTTGTGTGTTATTTCTCTGATCTTAGCCAGAGAGGCTTCCAAGGAGCAAACCTAGAGATAGATCCTTGTTTGCATTAAGGTTGGTGGTTAAGAAGCTTGTGTCTCTCTCCTGGCAGTGTTTTTGGAATGGGTTTATCCAAGGAGCCCTGAAGTCCTCCAGCGCTACACCCTGCCTGTGTTCTGGTCCTCCCTGGGGAACAAGCAGGTGCTGCCTGTGTGAAGCGCCAATGTCCGCACTGTGGTCACCAAGCTTGCCTCTGCCCCCTACAAGGTGATGGGCACCAAGCTGAAGAAGCGTGCTGTCAGCCAGCCTCCACATGTGCAGGAAAACCTGTCCAGCATTTTGGGCTGGTGAAGGCTTCATGTTCTCCAGAAAGCTGACAAAGTGCTGAGTTGGACACCTCTGGAGCTGACTTTCTAGCTGTGCCCAAAACGCCAAAATACTATGGAAGGATGTGCATCTGTGCCCAGTCACTCCATTGCCCTTCGTAGTCATGGCATGGGGGACCTGAGGCAATTTCTGATTGAGGACAAAGTGAAGGCTGAGCATGGCTCAGCCTCACCAAGAGGTGTGGGGGGAGCTGGGCTGCTCTCTGGTGGGAGGAAGGGTCTTGTGCCAGCCCAGACATCATGTGCACATTGCCAGGGAACAGTTCTGCCTGCCATGTGTCCCCTTCAATGAGCTGTGCTGCTCCCAGTGTCCCGTGTAGCTGTAGGGCTGCTCAGCTGTGGGGCAGGGAGAGGAGCAGGAGGGTGCATGTGCAGCTGACCCATTCCTGGAAAGCACAGGGCTCTGGGCTCCCTGCTGTCCCAGGGCAGCCCAGAGGCCAGGCTGTTCTTGTGGTAGCTCTTTGGAAGTGGGTCAGGGTGTTCCTCTGGCCTGCCTTAAGTGACTGCCAGCAGGAGCATGTTTCCCCTGGCAGCTTTTTAGAAGTTTCCAGGAAATGTGTCCCATGAAATATGGAGCTTCAGATGCTTTATGTTTGTATTGCGGCCTCTGTTCGATTTTGTATTTCCATTTTGCAGATCTGACTGGCTCCACTTTTACCAAGAAGTTTTCTCTGTGCACTTCCCATGTGTCCATAAGCAACAAATCCCTTGCCTCCCATCCAGAAGAGCTCTCTTTCCTCCAAGCTCAGGAGGAAGCTGCAGCCTCTCCAAAAAGTGATTGAAGAATTTTATTTATGCATTAGGCTTTATAGTTAGAGCTGTACATATTTTCTGATATTTAGCTGTATGTTTGAATAAATGTGTTTTGATTGTATCTTTTGAATTTTGATTATATATTTTTAATTGTGTATAGTTTATTTTGATGATTTTTAAAGAATTTAAATACTATAAGTTTTAAGAATCCAAGCAGAGAATGTGAGCCCACGACCTGCTAGCTTAGAGACTATCACGGTGCAGCTCATTTGATGCGCCAGTGTCTCACCATAGCTTTTTCTTGCTGGGCATCTCATCTTCCTTTTTTGCCAAGTTATCTGTCATCCATGCTGCTGTTTGCTGCATGGCATTACAATGGGGTCACCTACTGACACGGCAGGGGACTATGGACTCAAAATATCCTGTATAATCTTAAGTTTTTGACCTAGATGTGTTTAGTCATTGCAAATAGACTGGGCAAAGAAACAAAGAGAAGTGTGCCCAAATCACAAAGCTTTTCTCCTTTGCAATGTCATACAGATCTGCCTCACCGGTGTCTTCAATCACAATTTAACATTGGTAAGATGAGGACGTATTTCACTGGGAAAAGATGCACTGCTTTGGAAAAGTCATCTGTATGTATATTTATCCAGCACAGCAGTCCAGCTGTGCTCTTTGCAATGTGTTTGCAGAAGGATGAATGGGGGACTGTGAGGTCGAGAACAGGCGACAAGGGTTCCTCAAATCTGTACCGCAGCTTGGGTGTGGCATCATTTGCTACCATGGACCAGTGCTTGCCTGCATAATGCATTCCTGCAAGGCTAGAAGAAGCAATTCTTGTCCTCCAGTATGTATGATCCATGTCCTCCAATGTATGATCATTGACAATGCTGCCTTTCCAGAAATTATTCCGCCATTTCCTTTCATAATAATTTGAAGCTTTTAAGCTTCACATTTCAATTTGATTTGCCTTAGGGAAAAACACTTCTGGGCCCAGCGCAAACAGTAAGCTTTGGACAGCAAAGGCCTCATGGTTGCCACCTTCTGATGTTAGAGAAGAAAATGCATGTGAATGTGTGATTAAGTTTTCTGAAGGAAAAACTCCATGTCATGTGGCTGCATGTATTTGCTTAGCTAGGGGTCTCGTTGTCGCCTAGTAAAGGTCCAGGCAGGGTGTCATGTTCCAGGGAAAACTAGTCCGTGAGCTTCTGGGGTTGCCACCCCCAGCAGAGTGAATGTGGCCTCTGAGGATTCCTCTGGAGACAAAATTAGGGACCTGTTCCATGCCACAATATTCTCTTATATCTTTCTAAAATATCCTAGAAAAGGCACTGAAACTTCACATCTCCTTGCACACACACTGTTTGAATAGGGGCAGTTTGTCCCTCCTCAAAGTCATTGCTCTTGCACACCAGAAACAGGAACATCCACAAACAGGAATGATGCAAGGTCCTCCTGCTTTGGAGTACTGGGAAGTGAAGACCTGGGTACCTACCAATTTGAACATTTGTTTGGGAGGATGAAGCCAAAAAGCCCTATAAATATGATTGCCTATATTCTGAGAATGAGAAACCTGTAAATGAGATAGAATTGAAAGTAAGTTTTGATGTTTGAGATGTATTAGCTACTGGATGTCTGGGAAAACAGTTATGTGACCAGCTGAAGGTTAGCTGCAGCCAGACCCAGGTCAAATGGAATGTTCTGTCTCACCCCCCAATGGTTCATCCCACACCTGTACCCCTCCCCTGAAGTATCAGGTATCTGTAACCCCATTGTCACAAGTCCTGTTCCAGCCCACCTCAAGACCCCTTATCAGGGGGTTGCGAAGGTGGCTTGGTCTCTTTGCTTTTTGCTCTCTCCCACTTCCAACCTCTCCCTTCCCCCACCTTCCTAGGCCTTGCCACGAGTTGTGCCTGGCAGCTCAGAGCAGGGCCTCACATCCCTTACAATAAATCTAATCTTCTAAAACCTAACTTCAGAGATCCCTCGTCTACATTTATCTACACCGTCCTGGAGTCCACAGCAGCAGCAGTGAAGCAATTTCTACAAACACTTAATAAGCTTCTCATACTCCTTCAAGATATCCCAATCTCAGGGCTTTTTGTTTCACAGCTACCGCTGTACTCACTCTAGGGAAGAACAGTAAATGGGAAACAGCGACTGTCAGCATTGCAAGAGGGTGGGGTAAAACCTGAAGTGTCTGTGTCAAAAGGTGCATGGGAAGAGAGTAATTGCCAAAGCCAAAGCTTCATTAGGATAGCAGGATCAGTTCTTTACTGCATGTTTGCAAGAAGATCATTAGAGTCCTTCTTTTTGTATCTCATGAAGGAAAGGAGCTCTTAGAAATATCATACCAGTTAAAAACAGATTGGGATGTAGCTCTGTAGTGGTTCACAATGAAGCAGATTGCCTGCTTTGTCACTGCCAGCCCTGGTGACTCTGTGAGGACTATAGTGTATAGTGTATCCCATGCCTGTTTTGCCTCCACAAAAAGCTTGAGTTTGCTTATTAGTGTGAAATAAATATGAGAGTAATAAAATGGACAATTAAACTGGTTCATTTGGGGAGATGCTCATGCTTTCACATGTCAGCCCTGTACCTCATGCTCCCAAGGCTTGTTACTCATCATGAAACATTTTAAAAGAAAAAACTCAGATCCCATGTTCCATCTGAATGAAATTGCTTTAGATCAGCAAGAATTCTGCTGGCAGGTGCAGGACAAAATCCTTCCGACAGTCACTTGCAGTTGTCCTGGATTTCAGCAGCCCTGTGTGAGAAGCTGCTGTAGGCAGAGTGTTTGGAGTTGGTTTTATGGCCTTTATGAAAGATGTGTGGAACAGTATGCAGGGCTCTCGAAGCAAAACACTCTTTGTCCAAGCCCAGGGACATCATGCTGGCAGAAGCAGAGCGGGCCTTCTCCCAGCCTAAGAGTCTGTGGGCTGAGCCGTGCTGGGGAGAAAAGACACCGGGGAGCTGCAGCCCAGCTGCTGCACCTGCTGCAACCATTCTGCAGAGCTCTGCCGTTGGGAGAAAGTTGATGCCGGAGGAGGCACCGTGTTACCATACTATGTGAGCTTTTGTGAGATGTTTATAGGTCTTACTGAATTTTCCCACAACTTTCCTGTGTAAACATCTTGTTTTTCCACATTCCTTTCTGATGATAGTCCACTGATGGACTTCTAGCCTGGCCAGTGGGATGGAGAGGTGGTAGCCTTGTTCTCCAATCCCTGGTCATTCTTCAAAATCTATAAAATTGAGGTCTTTGTAAGCAAAAAAGTTCTTTCTTCTTCAGCCTTTATCTCGTGGAGTCAAATCTGTGAGTATTTACTTGTGTCCACTAGCGACAGCACCGAGCTTTCATGTGCTGTAGAACTAATCCATGATAGCTCCTGTTTTTCTGAGGGAGAACCTGGCACCATCTTGTAACGTGTGTCAAGGGGGGATTTTCCTCCAGCATTTGGGGTCTTTGTTACAGTGGGGGGACGGTGAGGTCTGACAGTTTGATATTTAGAAGTTACTGACTTTTATTTCCTCACCTTGCAGGCATTCTGTTTTTAACAAACTATTGGGCTTTTTCCACTTTCATCTATTAGTATTGATTTTCTATTACTGGAATGGGATTGTTGGAACACTTCAGAGGAGATGACTTGTTCCAGAGTGTCCTGTTTGAAGTTTTCTCAAACAGTGTGACAGAGATGGATTCACACAGGAACCTTCTCTAGGCTGCTGAGAGGAAGGCACACAGGAAGACAAATCTAGTATTTCTGAGGGAATCTCTTTGGCACCAAACCAACCTGAGTCATCAAACAACTGACCTGACATTTCAAGACATGGGCCAAAGGGGAAACCTTTCAGTGTGTTTGGTCAAGGCCAGCTTATGCTTAAGGCAAAGGTGTGTCCGTGAACTTGGCTCCTTCTCTCCTCATTGTATCCAGCATGCACAGGAGCCCACAGCTCCTGCAGAAACCATCACAGTTTCTGCTGCTCCCACAGCACTCAGTGGGAGCAACCTGTCTCCAGTCCTCATATAGAGCTGTGGTGTTCAGCACTTCACCTCATTGGAATGAGGAAATGTTCCAGCCCTCTTAGAAGGAGCTAAAGCAGTTTGACCTTGAGATCAGCTCCTTCCCATCTCTTGATTTTCTGCCCTGGCTGAGCTTCTGCTTGTGGCCACACTTGTTTCACAGCTGACAGCCCTGCTCTGCTGGTGTGTAGCCATTGCAGGAGCTTTTGCTAGAGACACTGAACCCTTCAGATCTTACTAAGGAAAGTTCAGGACAGAACTTGTCAAAAGAACATTGCCTGGGCAATGCTTTTGACATTAAATCTGTTGTCTGTGCTTCTTGCCTTGCACAGTAAATATTTGAGGAAGTGAGTTTGCTGCTCCAGAAATTCCTCAAAAGAGTCAGTTTTCCAGTAAGAGAACACATATTTGGGATGTTTAATCTCACTTGTGTTCATGGTGCTGAAAGATACAAGAGCACTGCTTGTGAGCTGTGTGTCTAACCAGAGTGACCTTCCACCAAGAACTTAGAAAAGTGGGGAGAGATGGAATCAGTAGCACAAGGATCTGCACTGTGATTCTTCCACAGGCCTGGGGAAATGGCCCACTTCCATTGGGCCAGGCTTTTTACACTACATCAAACTTCATGCTTCAAATTGTGGTGATGAACACCCCCGGCCTTGTCAGGCAACAGTGTGATCTGAGAAACGCTTGTTAGGCCTTGACCTTGCTGAACAGCCCCTGGGCTCCACCCCTCTTGAGCTTATCAGAAACACTGAGTGCTCCCAGGAACTTGGGCTGTCGAACGAGCTCCTGGGGTTTTCTGTGAATGGCCTTGGAAACCACTTCTTCTGCCTGAATGGCATAACATCCTTCTTCTCACACTTCCAAAGACAGAGTGCTGACCCAAAGAGCAGCCATGATGAAGCATTTTATGACAGAGGCCCACTCTCTTGTGGCCCATAAACAGCTGTCCAAAAGGAGGCCCTTCGAGCTCTCCTGGACCACTGTGGCTACCAGCAGGAACCTCCCTCTGAGTGGGGTCTGTCAGAGCCAGCGAGCTCTAGAGTTTGCTGCACTTGCAGGATCAGCAATCAACAATGGATCCTGGGCCAATACCCCCACTCCTCGAGGCTCCAGTTTAACTACTGTTAAGCTTGAGTGCTGTTAAACTTTTACGCCATATTCCTTTTTATCCTTGTCCTTCCTGTGCCATTGTCAAATGTAGAAAATTAAGTTTCTAAAGGTTAATTACCTGTTTCAACGATAAGTTACACAGTTGTTTATTAGAATGTTCTGTAAATGTCTCATAAGTTATGTAAGTTAATCAGTTCCTAGTTCATATCCCTCCCTTACCGTTGAGTATTGCCCTGCTGCTCTCTTTGTATCCATGATGGCAGAAGATTACATCACCTCTTATGCGAACATAGGACTCCCATAAGGCCCAGTATCTGGCAGAAGTAAAATTAGCAGATAAAAACCCCTAAAACCAACAAGCACTGGTACCAATAAAGATCTAAATAACACTTTTAGATGAGGAAAACAGTAAGGAACATCAGACCACCCACCAGAGCTTTTCACCTTGTCACCATGACCTGAACTGCACTCAGTCAGCATGACACCCCTAGACCAAGAGGCAGCAAGCATCTTCCTGGAGATTCTTGTGAGGCAAGAAGACCCACATCTGCCATACAGAGATGGAAGTGATTGACTCCTTCTCTGAGTTGTCACGGGAGCAGCAGTGGTGTGCGCTGGGCTGCCCTTTCAGGCTGGTCTTTTAATAAAGGCCGTTCTTTTAAAAAAGGCGGAGATCACTTTGGAGCTGGTGCCCTGGCCCATTCATAACATCAAACACACCTAAACACAAACACATGCACACACACACACACACAAAGGTAGTTCTCAGTTCATTTCTGGTTTGATTGACTGCATTTTGTTTGCTACTTTTTTTCTTTGTTGCCCCTTAACAGACTTGTAAGTAATAGTGTGAATGTTGCCAATGAATTATGTAGAGATGTTCCTTAATATTCAATCTGATTTTTCCTGATAACCTTGCTGGTGAATTTTTAAGCAGTCTCTGATGCTGTGCATTATTTGGGTTTATACTGTATTTCATTTTATATTGGGTTTTGTAACAGTTTCTTCTGTACCAGCCCTGTTCCCTTGGAAAATGTATCATCCTAAAGTTTGTCCCTGCTCCTTTTCCCCACCCATTCTCCCACACTGGAATGTAATCCAGCTCAGTTCCACTCCCAGTTTATCCCTGATTGGGTAGTGGTTTGTCCCTGCCCCTAGCCCCTTCCCCCTGGATAAAAGCCAGGAAAGCACGGGGAGCGGGTCTTTTTCCTGGGGGACAGGGACCGGGCTCCTAACCCTGCGGGGGCAGGACCACAGGAGAAAGACCTGAATAAAGCCCCAATTTCCCTCTGGATCAAGTGCAGAGACCCTTCCTTTTCCATCAGCAGGCGCCTGCTCTCTCTAAAGGAGAAGATTGTCAGCTGCTCTGGGATCTTTAGGGCTCTGAGGAAAAATCCTTCCAAATGTGGTTTGTCTCTTAAGCTAACCGAAGTAAAAATGGAGCCGGGGCTCTGAGAGAGAGAGACACCACAAATCTCAAACACTTGTTCATAACAACCCTTGGGAGCATGAGGTACAGGGTTTGCACTGGAAAGCACGAGAACCATTCTATAGTGACAAGTTTAAATGCCCATTTTATTATTCCTCTATTTATTTCACTCTAGTAAGCCAAGCCAAGATTTTCTTGGAGGCAGAATGTGTGTGGGATGCACTACAGTATTATGCCATAACTCTGGGCTGAATGGCACCCAGGCTGGAGTAGAGATAGATTTGAGGAGCCCTTGTCACCTGTTATTGACCTCATAGTCCCCCATTCGACCTTCTGCAAACACGTTGCAAAGAACACAGTTGGACTGCTGTGCTGTATAAAAACACATGCAGATGTCTTTTCCAAAGCAGTGCATCTTTTCCCATGTCCTCTTCATACCTATGAAATTGTGATTGAAGACACCTCTGAGGCAGATCTGTGTGAAATCACAATGGAGCAAAGCTCTGGCATTTGTGCACACTTCTCTTTGTTCTTTGCTCAGGCCTTTTGTGAGCACAGAACACATCGCGGTAGAAAACTTTATAGATTATACAGGAAGTTTTGGGTCCAATGTCTCCCAAACATGTCAGTAGGTGGCCCCATTGTCATGTTATGTTGCAAACAACAGCACAAATGACAAAAGAAAACAGGGCAAGAGAGGAAGAGGAGAGGTGCAGTGAGGAAAAGAAATGATGAGACACTTGAATGTTCAGTGAGCTGCACTCCCACCTCACCACATTTGCTCCACATGAGCAAGAATCTTGTATTCCCTGCTTGTTTCATTTTTAACTTATTTAAGTTCTTTAAAAAATCATAAAACCCCCTATATACAACTAAAAAGATATCAAAATTTAAAAGATAAAATCAAAGCACATTTATTCAAACTTACAGCTAAATATAGGAACTTAAGTACATCTGCAACTATAAAGCCTAACACATAAATCCTATTCTCCAATCACTGTTCGGAGAGGCTGCAGTTTCTTCCTGAGCTCGGAGGAATGAGAACGCTTCTGGATGGTAGGTAAGGGGTTTGTGTGTAAGGGCACATGGGAAGTGTGCAGAGAAAACCTCTTGGCAAGAGGGTAGCCAGTCAGGCCTGCAAAATGGAGACAAAAAATGGAACAGAGGCTGTAATGCAAACATAAAGCATCTGAAGCTCCATATTTCATGGGACACATTCCCTGGAAACTTCTAAACAGCTGCCAGGGGAAACATGCTCCTGCTGAAAGCCCCTGGAAGAAGACCGGTGGGATCCACTGACCCACTTCCACAGAGCTACCACAAGAACAGCCTGGCCTCTGGGCTGCCCTGGGACAGCAGGGAGCCCAGAGCCCTGTGCTTTCCAGGAATGGGTCAGCTGCACATGCACCCTCCTGCTCCTCTCCCTGCCCCACAGCTGAGCAGCCCTACAGCTACACGGGACACTGGGAGCAGCACAGCTCATTGAAGGGGACACATGGCAGGCAGAACTGTTCCCTGGCAATGTGCACATGATGTCTGGGCTGGCACAAGACCCTTCCTCCCACCAGAGAGCAGCCCAGCTCCCCCCTCACCTCTGTGTGAGGCCGAGACATCCTCGGCCTTCATCTGGTCCTCGATCAGAAGTTGCTTCAGGTCCCCCATGCCATGACTAGGAAGAGCAGTGGAGAGAGTAGCTTGGTCTCCTTACCTCATGTCCCTTTCCCTCTGAAATCAGCTCCTGTTTTTTCTAGTCTCATCCTCACAGCCACTGCCATTTTCCACATTCTCCTGCTTTCCACTGCACATCTTGCTTGGCTTGGTGGAAGGAGAGCCTTGGCGGATGGGAGGCAATGGCTTGGAGGGAAGGAGCATAGAGGGAATTGCCAGGGAAAACCTCTTGGCAAGAGGGTAGCCAGTCAGGCCTGCAAAGTGAAGACACAAAATGGAACAGAGGCTGCAATGCAAACCTAGGGCATCTGAAGCTCCATATTTCATGGGACACATTTCCTGGAAACTTCTAAACAGCTGCCAGGAGAAACATGCTCCTGTTGACAGCCCCTGGAAGAAGGCCAGAGGAGCACCCTGACCCACTTCCACAGAGCTACCACAAGAACAGCCTGGCCTCTGGGCTGCCCTGGGACAGCAGGGAGCCCAGAGCCCTGTGCTTTCCAGGAACGGGTCAGCTGCACATGCACCCTCATGCTCCTCTCCCTGCCCCACAGCTGAGCAGCCCTACAGCTACACGGGACACTGGGAGCAGCACAGCTCATTGAAGGGGACACATGGCAGGCAGAACTGTTCCCTGGCAATGTGCACATGATGTCTGGGCTGGCACAAGACCCTTCCTCCCACCAGAAAGCGACACAACTCCCCCCTCACCTCTTGGTGGGGCTGAGCCATGCTCAACTGGGGAGAAGTGAGATAGGTGAAATCCCACCTTTACAATTAATCCAGCTAATTGGTGAGGCATCCAAGCAGTTTCTGAATTATACAGAAGGAATCTTTGTTTCTATTTTTCATGAAACTAGCACCAGTGGAATTCCTCTGAACTGTATGAAGCTGGCAAGCCAGGAGAGAGAGCTTCTCCTACTTTGCTTATGTGTTGCTCATTGCCCATCCACTACTAGGAAATCACTTTCCTTCCAAACAGTTGGCAACCCACCATGGTCTCCAGAATTTGACAGTTACACCTAGGAAGAAATTAGTTTCCAAAGCTAGTTTTTACGGCCTTTGTCTCTGTAACTCCCACTCAGTTCTGGGTTGGGTTTTGGTTTTGGTTGCTTTCTATCTGTCTTCACAACAAAGGAAGTGCTGGCACATGAACAATGGCACCCCATGTCAGAAGTAAAAGAAGCGTTGCACTCCCCAGTAGATGTCCTCAGTATTGAAAGTCCCAAATTTCTAGGGAACAGATGGGTTTTCAAACGTTCTGCTTTTGCTCAGCTTCCTTGCTCTATGGGATTATTCCCTGCTTTCTTTCCTGCAGAGATACCCAAGTCCAACATCAACATGACCTGCCTCAAAACATTGCTGATTGTGGCAGTTCATAACAATTCAAAATTTTTTTCATGGAAATGAGATAGGGCAGATCATAAAAAGAAGAATGTTCATAAACCTGTATTTTTTTCTCCCTGTAGCATGGCCAAGTGTGATCGCGACACGCAAAGCAATCACACGAAGACAAGAGATTTACAGGGCAGAGCTGCTCCTCAGAGAGAGCCTAAGGCCGAACCAAGGCCAAGAGCCCTCTGCCTTTTTATTTCTTACTTTTTTACATTTGTGGGTCTGGTTGTGGATTGGCTCCTGGGGTTATCACCTCTCAGCCAAGTGGCCAGACCAGCAGTCAGTTACAATTGTTTTCAGGTTAGAAATATGTAAACAAAGGACAGGGAATGAAAAAAAAAGGTTTATTTATGTTACCATGTGTGAGAAAAGGGAAAACTGCTTCTAATATTGTGCAGAAGCTAAAGAATCTGACTCCATCTTGTGAACAATCAGAAGGCTTTAAAAAAACTCAGAAAAATCAGAGTGACAGCCAGTCATTTATAGAAGTGCAACAGGTAAGGTTTAATGAGATAGGTCATTTCTAGTCCAGAATTAATCCAGCAAAAATACCACTTTATTTAATGAGCAGTACTTCTGCCTAGCTCTATTCTGCATTCCAGCTGCATTCCAGCAATTAAGGAGTCATTCCAAAGGGGCTGTACCCAGGATTTGGCAGAACTAGCTCTCAGCAAAAGGAACAGGGCATCTGATCCCTTTTTCGGCATCGGCAATATTATTCCTTCTAGTCTCATCTCTCCTATAATTACACACCCAGAGATGGCAAAGGAACAACAACAGGCTTTCATTGATGCTTTCAACTTGAAACCATTGGCTGACACAAATGCATCAGGGACCACATTTTGTCTGGCACAATCCTACCTGTCACGGATCAGGCAAGGCAGCGACGGGGGACAAGGTAGAAGGCATGTCCTCCTGCAGCCTCAGCCTGCAACACTGACACAGACACAGAGTGTCGGGGAAGAGACTGGTCATCGTGAACCTGCCGTGGGTGCCTTTGTGCTTGTGCAGTCAGAGAATGACAAACTCAGAGCCTGCATAGGCTGCATCCATTTGGAAGTCTCCCTCTCTCTAACTGGAAAAATCACAAGGACTTTCTGTCAGAGGAGGTTTCCCTGTTTCTTTTAGTGCAAAACCAGCCCATGTCCATGAATCTCCTTCATTTCTCCAAGGCTTCAGCTCAGAAACTGCCCCAAGGAAAGACGGTCTCCTGCAAGGCCAGGAGGAAGGAGTGGGAACATTTTTCATTTCATGCTCAGTGCCTTTTTTTCTCTGCTAATTTTGACATTCGAAAGGCTGCAGGGAGATAAAAGGCATGTGCAGGATGGAGAGGAATGTTTTCTTTTCCTGCACTGCATTTGCAGGACCCCAAGGTGCCACTCCAGCTCCAGCCACCCAACATTTCACACTGGAGGAATTTTCACTGGACCACCACAGCGCACCTCCAGTGACGCGCCTTGGGGAGACTCCACTCAGCTCATCAAGGAATTGAAACAAATTTAAAGAAATTTTTAAATGAATGGTTTTTAACCAAGTTTTCAAAATGTCACCTTGGAGTCAAGATTCCAAAGGTCATTTTAGGACACACACTCCCTGTACCTACCTGCATGTTCTGAGTCCTTCTCTTTGCTTCTGCTGCTGGATCTTAGCCTTAAGAAAATGAGGACAAAAGAACATATGAGTAGGTAAAAAGGGAAGGGCGGGAACAGGTGTACCATTAAAGGAGGCCAATGTTCTCTAGCATGATCGCTCTGATGAAGGAGGAAATGCAACACATAAACCCAAGTAGATGCAAAGCTGATTAATTGTCCTCTAGTTTTCAGTTGCTGGCATTGGAAAGAGCTGGCCAAGCTCTGACTGAAACACAGCAGTCATTCTTCCATTTGCATCATCACTCCCCTTGGGGCATATGGTGTTGGGTTTGACATTGTGCTGGATCATCAGAGATGGGCAAAAAGGTGAATACACTGTGGTTTGACTACATCCATGGCAGACCTGACTATACCGTCACAAGATAGGAAGAGCGAGGTGAACAGCACAGTGGAGCAGCAGACACTTTGGCTTACCTCATGTCCTGGGACTTCTGGAAATCCAGCTGCACAGAGCTTTGCAGAGACCCTGCAGCACTGCCAACACAGGGACTGGCTGCCTTGTGTATAGGGGGGATCAGAGGCAGTCCCAATGACCCCTTCTTCATATCCCCACCAGTGGAATACAACAAGGAAGCATGGAAAGAGCAGAACACAGTGCTCAGATCAAGCATCCAGCCCTGCCCCCATTCATGCCTCAAGACATTGAACCATGTTCTCAAGTGAGTCCTTACAGGAAAAGGGAAGTCAGACTGATGGAGCAGCTGGGCCCAGGATGGGGAATGGAAAGGGAGGTGGTGAGGGAGAGACCATGTAGAACATTTGCCACCTCACTCCTCGTGCTCACTTCTCTGGAAGTGTGCCTACATTTCCAGCTGGCATCCACTAGTTTGGCATCAAGATGTTCTGGCGTGCCACTGCCACCGCTGGCCAATGGATGATATGGGAATGGGTTTAGATCACTATTCTCTTCCTGCCTCTAAGATCAGCCAATGCTGATTTCCAGCCAAGCCCCCACTAAGCCATTCCCCAAGGATGGTAAAACTTGCTTTGCTCAAGCCCCTCATTTCTTCTACTGCTGCCCTTTCCTTCCTTCATTTCCCCAGCAGCCTCTGAGTCCCGATGCTACTGAGCTCTTGGGGTGCTTGGTGCTCTCCAGCTCCAACCCATCCATCATCTCAGGCTCACTGGCATTTCACAAGTTCAGCAGAGCTCTCTGCCCTGCTGCTCTCTGGAAGGTCTCTGCCTGCCCAAGTTGCTCCAGGGGCCCCATGCCATGGCCAGGAAGGGGGTGTAGAGGCAGCGGGGGCAGATGCACACCCTTCCTGAGTTCCCTTCATTTCTGGCACAGCTTAAGAGCCTGATCAGGACCTGGTCAAACTTCAGTGAAAGTGTCAGTTCCTATCAGGAAAAAGGTCTCAGAGGTCAGCCTACAGCACCTGAACTGAAAATCTACTACACAGGATGTAGCTTAGTCTTCTTACCTCATGTCCCTTTCCCTCTGAAATCAGCTCCTGTTTTTTCCTAGTCTCATCCTCACAGCCACTGCCATTTTCCACATTCTCCTGCTTTCCACTGCACACCTTGCTTGGCTTGGTGGAAGGAGAGCCTTGGCGGATGGGAGGCAATGGCTTGGAGGGAAGGAGCATAGAGGGAATTGCCAGGGAAAACCTCTTGGCAAGAGGGTAGCCAGTCAGGCCTGCAAAGTGAAGACACAAAATGGAACAGAGGCTGCAATGCAAACCTAGGGCATCTGAAGCTCCATATTTCATGGGACACATTTCCTGGAAACTTCTAAACAGCTGCCAGGGGAAACATGCTCCTGCTGGCAGTCACTTAAGGTGGGCCACAGGAGCACCCTGACCCACTTCCACAGAGCTACCACAAGAACAGCCTGGCCTCTGGGCTGCCCTGGGACAGCAGGGAGCCCAGAGCCCTGTGCTTTCCAGGAATGGGTCAGCTGCACATGCACCCTCCTGCTCCTCTCCTTGCCCCACAGCTGAGCAGCCCTACAGCTACACGGGACACTGGGAGCAGCACAGCTCATTGCAGGGGGCACATGGCGGGCAGAACTGTTCCCTGGCAATGTGCACATGATGTCTGGGCTGGCACAAGACCCTTCCTCCCACCAGAGAGTGACACAACTCCCCCCTCACCTCTGTGTGAGGCTGAGCCATGCTCAATTGGGGAGACATGAGTGAGTTGATCTCCCACCTTTATCATCAACACATCTAATGAGTGAGGCACTTGAGGGGTTTCTAAATTATTCAGAAAATTTATTTGTATTTATTTTTCATGGAATTATCCTGCATTTAATTCCTCTGAACAGCATTAAATTGGCAAGTCTTAAGGGAAATGTAGAAGGCTCCAATGATGAGAGGGAACAAATTATTCCTTCTTGAGTCTGGCCTACTGTGAATAGCCAGTAAATACCCACAGAGCTGTGGCTGCTATTTCTGCAAACCACAAAGTCTTCTCAACAAGCAGGCTGGCCTTACTAGTGTTCTAATAGCACAGTAATACCATCCTCAGCATTGGTCTGGATCATCAAGCAGAGGAAGAACAGGAAATTTAACTGTAGAAAGGTTCGATTGATGGCAAAGAAAGAAACAGGATTCATCCCTCATAATCATGTCCAATTTGTGGCCAGCTATGGCCACACTCCCTGCCCTGGCTGATACTATGAGTGATTTGGCTACTGTCAAAAATGAGAAAGCAGAATAAACTAACAATAGAATCTTCCAATGCCATGGGCATCCTTACAGGATCATCAGTAGCTGTAGCCACCTACTCTGACACAGATCCAGCACTGACCAACGTGGACCGGTGGACAGTTTTCCCTGAAATCTGGTGGGAATTTTTTCCATTTGCCTCAGGCCTTTCAGCTCCTTTCTATCCTCACCTTTTCCTTCAGTGGTCTTTCCTTTTCCGGTAAAATCCATCTTCCAACCCATGCTTCCGCCTTGCAGAAGTGTCTGGCTTTGAATTTGGGAACGCTCTCAAAGCAGACAGCAATGGGAGCTTGGTACCCAGCCTCGGAACAAGGTCAGGTGACTCCAATCGCCAGCAGTCGGCACAGAGAGGCAGAGCCAGACGCGTCTCCTGCCGCTGTGTCTGTGTCAACCACAATGTTCATGACCCCAGCATGGGGCTGCCCCTTTGTGACACGCTCGCCCATGGTTCTCTCGTTTCCATGGCTGCAAATCCCCCACCCCAACTCCATCCCTTTCCCTTCCCAAGGGCAGCTAGCCCTAGGCCCAGCCAGGCCAGGCCTGAGCGTTTGACACTGTCTAGGAAGTTGAGGCTTTCCAAAGCTACTTTTCAAGGCCTTTCTTTCACTTCCCACTCAGTTCTGGGTTGCAGAGTGTTGGTGTGGGATTTTGTTTATTTCTCTTCACATCAAACAATGTGGTGGGACACAAACAACGGCAGCAGGCGTTGGAAGTAAAAGAAGAGTTGCACTCCCCAGTAGACGACCCTCAAATTCAGTTGGCTGATACCTGTCGGGAACAAATTGACCACCCAAATGTTCCACTTTTGCTCTGCTTCCTTGTTCCATGGGTCTATTCCCTGCTTTCTTTATTGCAGAGACACCCAAACCCAACAAAAATGTGATCTGCCTCAAAACATTTCTGATCTTGGCAGTTCGTAACAATTCAAAATTGTCTTGATGGAAATAGCACAGGGAGGTCATTCTGAAATACTCTCCTAGAGAGCAGTTAAAACTAATATTGCTTGATTTGGCTGAACTAAGCCTGAGCCAAGGCACCAGTGGTTTGGATCCCTTTTTCTGCATCAGCAAAATTATTTCTTCAAGTCTCATCTCTCCTACTTATTCAAAAAAGCTTTGCATTCTGCATTAGATGTCCCCAGTATTCAGTGGGCCAATATGATCAGTGTATCTGTAGGGTGTCAATTGGCCATGCTAAGTTTTCCTTCATTGTGGCAGGGCTTTATTCCTGCTTTCTTTCCTGCAGACACACCCAAGCCCTACCTTACAACATGTCTCAAAACAATTCTCAGTGTGACTGTTTCTGAAAATTCAAAACTATACTCAGAGAGTTCCCTGTTCCCAGGGACAGGCTCCAAGGCCAGGCTCTCACCTGCACAGAATGAAGAAGAACTGCTGCACTTGCCAGCGGCTCTGGGATCTCACTTTATCAGCAGTTTGAATGCAGCTTTTGTACTCTGCCTTTTGCACTCTGTCTCCCTGGGCATCCGGCACCACTGCTGTAGGCCAACATTCTCCAGTCACAGCTGCAGGAAGAAGATTGCAGTAAGTCCTGGCTCAAGGAGACTCCAGTCTGCTGCAGCCCTCCACCTGTGGCAGAATCATCTGGTGCTGTCATGGGGGGAGCAAAGGGGGTGACGGGCTCTTTGCAGGTGGGGGTCTCCTCAATGTGCTGCTGCTCGCTGGGCCTGATAGAGCTGCTGTGCCTTCCCCTGCAGCTGTATCAGGAGCCTGCCTGGAAAAATAACACTGCCAGTGCAAGTGACAGCCACCAATCCCTGCCATGGCCCTGCCCACAGGGCATCCTGCCTACTAATCTGCTCCAGTCAGGTGGTGCTAGACAACATAAAAAAATACCTTCCAACAATGCATTTTCCACATTCTGGCAAAATCATGGCCATACAGTCCACATGTTGGAGGCAGACTGCTGTTGGCAGAGTGGAGGAAGCCCCAGCAACTACTCTCCCCATGGCTGAAAAGTCGTGGAAGCAGAGGCAAGTCTCTCACCATGCCCACTGCTCTGGGACCCAGTGCTTTGTTCCCACTGAACTCAAGCTGCTGCTACAGCAGCAACATCACACATTTGATAAAAAAAAGAGTTGGAAAGGCACACAGCACATGCTCAATGAGCTATATAAAAAGAAAAGGAAAAAAAAAAGGATGGGGCTAAGTCGGGACACTGGGCTGATCATACTGGGGACTGGGTGGTAAGCCTTGTCTCCAGCAATTCCCACAAGTCTGCAAGATTTTTAACATTGAAATGGATAGATAAAATTTTACAACACATCCATCAGCAAGTCTGAGCCAGAACACAAAGCACAAGACAAATACTCCAAAATCTGTCCCCCCTGGGGAAATGAAGCAGAAAAGCAGATGAAACAAGTGCCATTAAAGCTAAATTGACTACATTTATCCCATGGTCCATCCTTTCTGTACATATGCACTGCAATTCAAACACACAGCTTAAGATCAAGGAATAAAAGGGTCTGGAGAGCATTTCAAGCCTGATTCCTATTATTTTCAAACAAAGGTAGATGCTAATTCCTTAAAAACACAGATGCAGGTCAATTTGGGACTGCAGCCTGCAAAACAAGGAATGGAGGTTTAGAACTGCAGAACTGTTTCCATTGGAAAACAGTTTTAAGATCACAGAATCACCCAAAAAACTGACCCCTCTGCCAAGGCCACCACTAACGCATATCCCAGGACAGGATGCTATCAGCCTTCTTGGCCACCTGGGCACATGCTGGCTCACATTCAGCCACTGCCAACCAGCACTCCCAGGTCCTTTTCTGCTGGGCAGCTTTCCAGCCACTCTGTCCCCAGCCTGTAGCCTTCCATGGACTTGTTGTGGCCCAAGACAGGGCAGTTCACCTTCTTGAACCTCATACAAAGGGCTTCAGCCCATGATCCAGCTTGTCCAGATCTCTCTGCAGAGACTTCCTGCCCTCCAACAGACCAACACTGCCACGCAGCTTGGAGTTGTTCATAAACTGGCTGAGGTGCCCTTGAGCCCCTGAAAAAGGTAGGAAACATGACTGGCCCCAGTGCTGAGCCCTGGGAAACACCCCTTGTGACCAGATGCCAAGTGGATTTAATTCCATTGAATTCCACCACTCCCTGGGCCTGCCCATCCTGACAGCTTTTACCCAACGAATAGTGCCTTAAGTTCTTCAGTCTTTCCCTCATCCTTTGTTCTATGTTTTCCCTCACATCCAATAGAAGACAGAGATTCTCCTTAGCCCTCTTTTTGTTGCTGATGTATTTACAGAAATATTTTTACTCTCTTTTGTAAGATTCTCAGAATAAATTCTCTAGTGTGAGGCTGGTGAGGCACTGGGAATAGGTTACCCAGAGAAGCTGTGGATGCCCCAAGTCTGGAAGCATTCAAGGCCATGTTAGGAAAATTAATCTATGAACACCAGAGGTTTATGTCCAAAAAGGAGACAGAGGAGTCCTTTTACATTATTTGAATAAAGGGAGAGGCCATGGGGCATTTCCCCTGGGGTCTCTCAGTTTTTCAGAGGACACAGCCTCCTTTTTATCCTAATTTCCCGGCCACATTTCCCTCTGTCTTTCCCCGTTGGCTGAGGTACTTGAGAGGCACAGACTTCCCGAAATGCCTAAGATTTCCCTTTTAATGTATAACCCCTCTTAATTTTTAATTTTTATGGGATTTATGGGGTTTTCCCCATTGTTGCTTTCATCTTTCAATATTCAGTTTCATTTACAAAAAAACCTACAGTTTGTTTGTAAAGGCAAGTATCTTCTTTTCCATTCATCAATCAGTAGAATCCTTCCCATTGTTTCACTTATCTCTCAGTGCTAGTTTTATCTACCAGCAGACACAGGGCTTGTTTGTAAAGACAAATCTCATTCCTCTCAGCCAGCTTGCATGGGGTCCTGAGAAACCTGGTCTAGTGGAAGGGGTCCCTGCCCACAGCCAGGGGTTTCGAAGTAGATAGTCTTTCAGGCCCTTACCAATCTAAATCATTCTGGGATTTTATGATTTCACTGCAATAGTCAAATTAAACTAGAGCTTTGGCCCTTTGGCAGATCAGGCAAAATTTTATGTAGTAGGCATTTATTATTCTGTGATGGAAGAGATTTCATTTTCTCTATGCTGTTTATCCAGCAGCAGTCATCAACACTTAAACAGCTCCTGAAAATACCCCAAAACAATTCTGCTGAGCAGGAAAAGGGTCATGGTCCCCATTTTACAATGGGAAGAATTATTTGAAGTTTAAATGTAATCAAAGACATTGGTCGCTATGTGTGATCGCGACACGCAAAGCAACCACACGGAGACCAGAGATTTGTAGGGCAGAGATGTTCCTCCGAGAGAGCCCAAGGCTGAGCCAAGGCCAAGAGCCCCTCTGCCTGTTTATTTCTTACTTTTTATACATTTGTGAGTCTGGCTGTGGATTGGCTTCTGGAGTTTATCACCTCCCAGCCAAATGGCCAGACCAACTGTCAGTTACAATTGTTTCCAGGTTAGAAATATGCAAACAAAGGACATGAAAGGAATGAAAACCAAAGGATTTGTTTATATTACATGTGTGAGAAAAGGCAAAAACTGCTCCTGATATTGTACAGAAGCTAAAAAGACTGACTCCATCTTATGAACAATCAAAAGGCTTTAAAAAACTCAGAAAAACCAGGGTGACATCTCACCCTTTTAACTTTACAAAAAAAGAAAAACAGAAAAAGAAAAATGAACAAATTTACAAAGGGAATATATACAAATTCAGTCACTGTCTGTGGAGGAATCATCCGAGTGATCACTTGAGGATTCATCCACTTGGTGACTTTCAAGTTGATCATGGCTTCCACCTTGCCTGTTGGCCAAATTCTGCCTCTATGGTTGCAGGTCAGGACGGACACACTTTGAAGGTAGCCAGCATGTCCCAGTATCTGTGGACACGCACGCATACCCATGCCCCATAGCTATAAGGTCATAGGGTCCTTTCCATTGCTTGGTGACTGAATTTTGGACCCGTACCTTAGCTCGAGGCTGTTGCACACAGTCCAAAGCCTGCAACGAGAGATGATGATTCAAAATAACAGGATTATTTAAGTTCTGCGGCACTGTAAGGTGATTGATGGTGTACAAAGCCTTCGCCAACCGACTGTGCGGGGTTTCACCCTGCATTCCCCATTTTTGTTTTTGAAGAACACGCTTGAGTGTACCGTGAGTGCGTTCTACAATTGCCTGTCCTGTCAGAGAATGAGGGATGCCAAAGTTATGTGACACACCCCACGACTGTAGGAACTGTCGTACCTTCTGTGAGGCATAAGCAGGACCATTGTCGGTTTTCACAGCAGAAGGTATGCCAAGAACGGCAAAGGCCTGCCTGCAGTGGGCAATGACATCACGGGCTTTCTCTCCAGTGTGAGCAGAAGCCCACATCGCAGAGGAGAACGTGTCCACCGTGACATGCACATACTTGAGCCGGCCAAACTCGGCGACCTGGGTAACATCGGTCTGCCAAAGCTCCAAGGCTTTAAGGCCTCTTGGGTTAACCCCTGCCGGCAATGGCGCACCAAGGGTGTGACAGTCATCACATGATTCGACAATCTCACGAGCCTCAGTGGCCGTCAGTTGGAACTGCTTCTGCAGCGTATGCGCATTTTGGTGGAAAAACCCATGCAATGCCTTGGCCTGCGCGAGCACATCAGGCTGAGGGGCTACCCACACTGGGTTAGCCAACTTGTCAGCCCTTACGTGGCTGATGAGGCAGGAAGACCCATTCCAAGATGTGCAGAGGATCAGTCCAATCATCATTCCACTGGCCGATGATACCTGTAGGATGTAAATCAGAAGTGGTGATGAACACAGTGACATCAATGGAAGGTTCAATGCGGTACACCTGGCGAGCCAAAACAGCTTGCTGAACCTTCTCCAGCACTTTTCGTGCCCCAGGGGTCAATTCACGAGGTGACTTTAAATCAGCGTCCCCTTTCAACAATTCAAACAAGGGAGACAGTTGTGCGGTGGTCAGTCCCAAGTAAGGATGTAACCAAGTGATGGCACCTACCAGCTTCTGAGCATCATTCAGTGTCTTCACCGATTGCACAAATTGCACCTCCTGGTGACCGATTGTCTGTTCCAGAATTTTGACCCCCAAATATTTCCAGGGAGGTTGTTGTTGTACCTTTTCTGGAGCCACCTGCAGTCCATGTGAATGCAGAGCATCCAACAATTGAGGCTGCATCCTCAGCAGCTCATCCTGGGTGGGCGCAGCCACCAAAATGTCGTCCATATAATGATAGATGTGAGCACCAGGAAACTGCTTGCAAACTCCAGACAAGGCACAGGCTACATACCATTGGCATAACACTGGCGAATTTCACATGCCCTGAGGCAAAAATTTTCATTGATACCGCTGTGCAGGCTCAGCATTACTTATTGTTGGTATTGTGAAGGCAAATTTTGGTCTGTCTCGGGATGCAGAGGTATCATAAAAAAACAATCCTTCAGATCCACAATGAGGACCGGCCAGTCTGCGGGAAGCATGGTAGGCGATGGCGTGCCCGCCTGCAATGTCCCCATGCCTTCCATCACGGCATTGATCTTTTGGAGGTCTTGTAGCAACCTCCATTTCCCAGACTTCTTTTTGATACAAAAGATGGGAGTGTTACAGGGACTGGTACATGGTTCCAGATGTCCCTGGTCTAAGCGCTCCTGTACAAGTTCACAAAGGGTGACTAGCTTGTCATGAGGGGGAGCCACTGATTCTCCCAGATGGATCTGTCCACCAGCCACCATAAAGAAGGCTTGGGACACTCTGCACCCTTCATCACAGTAGCTCCCATCAAAAACCTGTTCCCATTCGCACCTCCCACGTGACCAAAACATCCCTCCCACAGAGGTTCCAAGCAATATCAGCAACATGAGGCCAAATTATGGCTGTCTGTCCCTCCAGAACTGTGATGACCATGGGATTCTGGCTCACGTAGCATTGCTTCGTTCCTCCTAAGCCCACAGTTGACGTGTGTGCCAGGCTCAAAGGCCACTGCAGGGGCCAAGCAGCCAGGGAGAGAATGCCAGGGAGAGAATGCTCATGTCGGCCCCGCTATCTAGGGGGCCAGGAAGGTGAATCTTTGACAGCATGGCACCAGCCATGGACATGGTACACAGCGTCTCAGGACAGTCTTTGGTCAGGACAGTAGTCCAGTGCAGTTGAGGAGGCCCAGTAGAGCCAAAGCCGCTGTCACCTCGCGACCAGTCCCCCATCCTGGAACCAGAAGACTTAAAAGGAACAAGTTGAACAATTTGTGTGCCTTTTGGGACAGTCAGAGGGCGGTGGGTATGGAGACCATTGCGTGAATCTGCCCTGAAAAATCCGCATCCAGTCAGTCCCTGGTGCTGATGATACTCTGAATGGTGGCACTGGACCTCCCCATCAGGAAGGCACTCATGCCATCACCCAAGGGACCAAAGGCATCCAGGGGAACCTTGTGTATTTTGTCCGAATCAATCACGACAGACTCGGCTGTGCAGACATCAACACCTGCTGAACTGCGGGTGTTGGCTCCAAGCCTCCTAAGCAGATCTCCATTGGTTCAGGCTGAGGCAGAGACATTTGTGTTGGCACGCGTCTTGCCTTCATGCTCCGTGTTGCGTTTCCCAAAATGACCAATGAAGAACCATTCACATGCACTGTAGCCTTACACACATCCACAGCGTGATTCGGCCTTCCACATCGTGCACAAAGAAACAAGACAGCCGTAAGCTTCTGTGCCTTTCTGCCCTGTTTCTTCCTGGCCCGAGCACCCCCTTGCTGCCATTGCATGCCCTGGGGAACAATCCAGGCGGGCTGCACAGCAGCAGCCACAGCTGGCTGCATGGCTGTAGGCACGGCTGGTTGGACCACCATAGCCACTGTTGGTTGGACAACTGTAGCCATGGCTAGCTGTACAGCCGTAGCTGTGGCAACCATCTGTTGGCTGGAAGGGGTTACCCTCACACAGGCCTCAACCATCTGCGACATGGGCAGATCCCCAGGAAGTGCCTCAATAATCCCCCTGCAAACAGCACTGCAGTTGCTTCGAGCAAGAGACTGAAGCACAAGCTTTCTTGCCGCAGGATCACTCATCTGCTTCTCAACTGCAGCAGTCAGCCATCTCGCAAAGTGCAGGAAGGGCTCATCAACTCCCTGGACGACTGTTACAAAGGACTCCTGTGGAGTAGCTAGCTGTATGATCCGAACCAGGGCTGCCATGCCTGTCTGCCGGCACTGCTTCTGGACCAAGGGCTCAAAACCAACCTGCCCGTCAGCCCTGGCATAATTGCGTGTTCCCAGTAGCATATCGGTACTAATTGTACACCTAGGATCGCCTGGACCCAGTGTCATATTCCGTTCCACCACTCTGACTGCCAGCTGAGTCCATTTATACTGAAAGAAGTCATATTCAACCTGCGGAAAAAGGGTCTGAGCCAAGCTCCAAATGTCAAAGGGTGTCAAAAGGCTGGCATTAAAATAATGGAGGATTTGCATCATCTCGGCAGACCCCAGACCTTACTTCGCGACTGCATCATGCAGCTCTGGCAAAGCCTGCCAAGCCAAGGGTTGATAGGTGTTATGAGTAACACCCTGAAAGACAGGGAAGGGCTGAAGACCCCCCAGATGAAGCAGCAACACCTGCCATATCCTGCCCTGTGGGCCCTACAGGGTCAGAGGCAGGCACTCGGCTGGGGACCAGCTGAACACCAGACACTGCAGGTCCAGCAACAGCATCAGCACAATCGCTCAGTCCTTCAACCTTAGCTTTCACCTCCCCCCAGAATCGCCCGCAGTCTTTTGGGCGTATGGCCACCTGACAGCGGGGGAGTGTCCACCAGGCTGTGGAGGAAGAGACAGCAGTGCAGGGCCTTTCACTCCTGTCAAAGACTGGCTACATCCCGGCCGTGGTCCCGTTCGCGCTGAACGTAAACACCCCAGCTCCCACAGCTGCCATAGCACTCGCAGCAGGAAGCAGAGGTGGAGCTGGGCCAGCCGCTGCTGCTGGGGCTGCCCCATCCACAGCAGAGCTGGAGCCTGCCAGCAGCGCTACATTCAGGCGGAGGCGGGGCAGCAGCTTGGCCACTGCCAGGGTTGCGCTGGCTCCTGCTAGCAGCCCATCAGAGCTGGCCATGCTGGAGTCTCTCCCTGCCCCATGAGCACCATCCTCCACTGTGGCCCATGGGGCTGGCGCAGAGAGCAGAGTGTCCAGGACCACCCTGAGAAGAGCCCCAGAGGGGAGGCGGAGGCCCACAGCAGGCACCACCACCCCTGAGCGGAGCAGAGTTGTCCACCTGCCCATGAGGGTGGGGTCCAGCGAAAAACTGACCAGGACCCCGCCTCCAGTGGAGTCCACTCCCCTTGTGCCCTCAACAGGTGGCACGGGGGCAGAAGTGGCCAATGCACTCCCCTCCAGGCCCAGCCCGGACGGCAGGGTGGGGTGTGCCACTCCAACTGGCTCCATCGGCTAGGTGATGGATGTGGTGCAGCACGGACACCCCACAGTGACCGAATCCCAGTCAAACAACAGTGGGGGCTGGGCCCCCAGGTCACCCTCCACCACCAGTGCCAGAAAGGCATGGAGAGAAGGCAGCCCCACCCGGTTCTGGCAGCACCGTGGTGCGGGGACAGTCAGGACTGGCCCCAGGCTCGCAGGGGCCCTGCCCCCTTGCTGCTCGAGCAGCGCCGATGGGCTTGGGACACACTCCACCCCCTGAAGACCAACACCGGAGCCCAAGAGGGAAAGACTTCCCGGCGCAGCAACCAGGGAGGAGGAGAGTCTGTCTCACAAGGGAGCTGAAGTTCGGGCTCAGACAATATTTCCAGGTCTTATATAATGACTGCGCCCTCCTCCAGACCCCCGTCCAGCTTTGAAAGGGGAGGCAGCCTGCGAGGTCTGCGAGCTGGGGGTGGTCTATTTCAACACGGCCCCCTCAAATAATTTCCACTGCACCAACAAGCGTACAACCTCCTCATCATACTCTGTTTCTAGTGCCTCCATTAGACATTCCCCCAGGGAGAACCATGCCTCCCTACAGAGCACATCATCTGGCATGGGAAAGAATCCACACTCTCTACTCCACGTGAACAGATGCTGAAGCCCGTCCCAAGAGTGTGTTTCCGCTCCAGGAGGTCCCCCCCAAAGCTCCAACACCAGAGCGTCATGCAAAGCAGGCACACAACAGGGAAACAGGGGAAGGAAAACCTCACCAGATGGTTCTGGTCTGACAGACAGGTCACCAATTGTGGTAGTGGCACGCAAAGTGGTTACATGGAGATAAGAGGTCTCCAGTGCAGAGTTGCTCCCCCAAGCAGAGCGAGAGCCTGTTTATTTCTTTCCTTTTTATACAGTTGTGGGTCTGGTTGTGGATTGGCTTCTGGGGTTACTACCCTTCACCCCACTGGCCAGACCAGCTGTCAATTAACATTATTTTCAGGCTGTAAACAAAGGACAGGGAACGAAAACAAAAGGTTTATTTATGTTCTCAGGCATGAGAAAAGTGAAACACTGATCCTAATATTGTGCAGAAACTAAAGAAACTGACTCCATCTTATGAACAAGTAGAAGGCTTTAAAAAACTCAAAAAACCAGGGTGACAAGTAACCAGATTAAAAGGTGTATTGAATTTCTGAAACACTCTGATCACAGCAGTTAATTCTACTATTTGTGGAGACTGAGACATTAAATTTGAAGAATTGGGGATTTTAGGAAAGTTAAGATAATAGTTGCTGAATTAGCTGAAGTGGGTAGATAAGCTTTGCTTGTGGTTAACAGAAGCCAGATCTCAGAGAAGCTATCCCGGATTTAGTAACTCATTGCTTGTCAGCTTTATGTTTATGTAGCTGTGCTTGTAAAAAAACCCAAAATGCGGTAAATAAGATATAACTGTAGACTTCCTGCTCAAAGAACCCATTCAACACAGGAAACTCTTAATTTCTACCAAGGATTCATTTATCATGAATGCATTGAAAAAGTAGAAAGGTCAGGACAAGGAAGACTCATCTTACTTCCTCATTTTTTGTGACCCCTCCTCAGAATAGACCCCCGACCCATTTTAGGAAGCAAAGTACACATGCTTAATAGTCTTTTTGCCAATTAGCATACAAAGCGAGGAATGGGAGGTGACAGGGGTATGAATATGTATTTGTATTTTGGGTATTCAACACATTTGTAAATAAAAGGCTTTGTAATTACCTGTGAATTTCTCAGTGTGTATTAGGGAGCTATCCCATGTGCTGCCTTGCTGTAACAAACATAAGCTTTCTAACTTTAAACCTTTATAGAGTTTTTGTCCGTCACAGTTGGGTATCAATACTAGATCAATACCCATATGTCTTTAATAAATCAACTCTTCAACAATAACAATATCAGATTGCCAGGTTCCATTTTTAGAATCCCTCCACAAAATCACTTGTTTATGGGCTTTTTCAGAACCACCTGTGAATATTGTCATCGCTCACAAAGGAGTATCACTTCTCTTTGGCTTGGGGAGTAAATTAAAAGAAGAGCTTAACAATTTGTATTTAGGTGGATGGATAGATATCTGCCCTGGGTAATCTGCTAAAGCAATTTGTAATTTTTCAGACATCTGTAGCAACCAATTCAAATAAAACTTGTGAGAGATAGATAGATACGATGAAAATCTTTCCTAGCTAAGGAGGTCAGTCTTTGACAATCTTTGACAATCAACATGGCCATAAATTCATCTTGCATGGACATAGTCTTGGGCATATTATTAGGCAAAAAAACCCATTCGATAATTAGCAGAGGGTCTGGTTTTTCTGAGTCCCACTGAGATATCAAGGCATGATGTTGCCTGCTGGGGTTTAAAATTATTAACCAAAATGGCAGTTCTGTAGCCCACAGAGCTGATTGCCTCTGAGAGATAGCATCAGCCACTTTCTGAAGCACAATCTGTGCTTCTTTGTTTAAGCAGCTAGGTGATAAAAGGTTGGTCTCTCCCCCCAGGAGAGCAAACAGTAGCTCCTAATCTGCATTTGAAATCCCAAGGAAGGGACAAACCCAATTTATTGTTCCCAGCAATTTCTGTGCATCATGTAAAATTTTTATTTCAGTTGAAATTTGCAAGGGTTGTGCTGAAATAGAATGCATGCCCATTCTCCAGCCCAAATATTTCCAGGGAGATGTCTTTTGAACCTTTTCAGAAGCAATGGTCAGGCCTATTGATGTAACAGCCTGGCAGACAGCCTGCAACTGCTTCTTCCATTCAAACCACAGTTACTGCAGAGATAAGAATGTCTTCCATATAATGATACAACAGAATATCAGGCATTCTTTCCCAGATTGGACCCAGAGTTTTTGCCACATACCACGGGCATATGGTGGCGCTGTCCCGCATTCCCTGAGGCAATACTAACCAATGGTATCAGTTTAGTGGTGCCTGCATATTAATGCTCGGCACAGAAAAGCTAATTTTGGGTGCATCGTCTGGATGCAGCGGAATATAAAAAACCCAACCCTTTAAATCAATTACTGTTAGATGCCAATTCCTAGGGATCATGGAAGGGGAAGGGAGCCCCTGATGTAGGGGCCCCATTCCTTCAATTGCCTCATTTATTTTCCTCAAGTCATGCAACAGCCTCCACCCCCCAGACTACTTTTTTAATTACAAATACGGGTGAATTCCAAGAGCTATTAGATGGGATTATATGTCCTATTTTCAGGTGTTCTTGTACAAGTTCTTGTAATACGTGCAGTTTTTCTAATGACATGGGCCATTGGTCTACCCAAACTGGATCAGAGGTTTTCCAAGTCAGTTTGGGGGTGTCGCACGCCCCAATGACCCTTATACAAAATTTGACTGCATGAAAATTCCCCACTAAGATAGAACATCTTTCCCCCACAAAATCAGCAGTGCAGACAGCAGAAAAGGCCTGACAGTAGCTACTCTTCCCTCAGGTCCTGTAATTTGCACCAGGTGTTGGCTCTGATAACTTTGACTGTTCCCACCCACCCCTGAAAGGACCTGGGGGACAGGAATTAAAGGCCAATCATTAGGCCATTGAATTCAGGATATAAGACTAATGTCTGTGCTGGTATCAATGAGTCCAGCTAAAATTAACTCCTTGCCTTTCAGAGACACTTTGCATTGGCATGTGGGACGCTGAGAAGTGGTGCATTGTGTCCAGAAAATTTGTGGGACTCCTGTTAAACCAAACCTGCCTCCCCTCTGTGTAGCTATCAAGGGTGCAGATAAGGGGGCTGCTGGGAAAAGTACAAGCTGAGCGATTTTGCTGCCTGCTGGGAGCACGCAGGGAGGCTATGGAGTCCAAGCAGTGATTTTTATTTCCCCAACCGTGTCAGAGTCAATAACTCCCAGTAAAACAAACAATCATATAACTGAGGTAGAAGACCTACCTAAAAGCAAAGCATGGTAACCTGGTGGCAAAGGTCCACAAAACCCTGTGGGGAGACAAAATACTCAGGTGTCGGTCAGTGTTACTGTGTTACTGGCTGATACGTCCAGTCCAGCACTTCCTGGAATGGCTGCACAAAGTTCTGCGATGGAGTGGGCGGTGGGGGCAGGACTGGCTGGAAGCTGAAGGCTGGCTCTTGCAGATGCCGCTGGGTAGGCTGTGGGACTTGTGTCTTCACACGTTGCCATCTGTAATAGTTTTAATTTTGAAATTGGGCGGAAACACCAATTATATAGTGGTTTCACATTCACTAAATTCTGGTCTTAGTACTCACTCTTTTTCTGTGGAAGAGAGACTAGGAGAAAAACAAAGCAGGCTCAACCTTAAAAATTAACAAATAGTTTTATTAACACACACTAAAAGAATTGGAAAAAAGAAAGTTGGAAAGAAACTAAAACAGAATGAAACTCTAAAAACACTCTTCCCTCCCCTTACAAACTGTTAACTTTCCTACAAAACAACATAAAGAGACAAAATTTGTAATTTTCAGTCAGTTTCACTATCTGAAAATAGTCTTTCAGCAAATCTTTAGGGGAAGAATCTGAAGAATCTCTCTCAGAGTCATGGATCCCACTGACAACCTAGAACAGTACTCTTGTGGGTTTTTTAACTGTCACAAAAACAACCACCCGGAGAAACTTGCCTTTGTGACCTCTCCCATTAGCAGGTTCCCAAGCTGCTTATGGGTCATAGGTCTTAAACTTTTGCATACTGGGGTGTCACCTTTTAAAGATGAATAACTCCAAAGCAAAGGATTCTTCACCTCAAGGTACAGAAATATCTTCTCACTTCTTCACTGGCGTAGAGGGCTTTTAATCTTTCTCTGTTCAAGCATCTTATAGGATTAATATTACTTAGTCCATCACAAACACCCTTGCTCAAATCCACAAACTAATCTAAACAATCATCATCCCAAATTGTTGTAATGCATTAATTGGGTTTCTATTGTGTTTCATTGGATTTGCAATGTTTTCCCCTGCTCCCCTTGGGAACTCTATCCCTTGGTTTGTCCCCGCTCGGCCGTGCCCATCCCCCACACTGGAATGTAACCCAACTCTGTTCCACTCCCACCTTATCCCTGACTGGGCAGTGGCTTGTCCCTGCCTCTAGGCCCTGCCCCCAGGGAAATAGCCCCGGGATGGGCAGGGCCTCAGGCTCTCTGGCACCGACGAGGGCGGGAAAGGATCTAAACTAGCTCTGGACCGAATAAAGCTATAATTTTCCTCCCGCCCCGGACTTAGAGCAGGCTCTTTCCTTTTGCCATCGGCGGTCATCTGGGTCTCTCTAAAGAAATACCACACCAAATGTATATCTTTCCCATGATTTAAAGAAATGATCTAAATATAAAGTTCATTTCCATAGCTCAAGTAAGAATGGAACAACCAACTCTTCAACCCTCTGTCCCAATAGTCTTTTCACCCTCGCTCTCCTGACTCCATGCTGTTTTTTCCTTTATGTTCACTCTGTCCTTTCTTACTCACTCAGAGAAGGGCCAAGCTCAGGAAGCTTCATGTTGCTAGGAAAGGGTTAAATCTGCCTAGGGTCTTTGTCTCTCCCTCTGTAGCTTGTGGTATTAGAGGTTCAAGGCTGCGCTGGTGAGGGAGGTAGAACTCACCCAGAAACATCAGAGATCAGAGCACCCAGGCAGCCTGGAATCACAGAAAAAAAAACCAGGCAGGATCATAAATGCCTTCTCAGCCCACCCCTCGGTGTAAATTGGGGTGGCCTCAGCCTAAATGGTGCCCATAGCTCTTATCAGGGGCCTGGCAGAGATGTCTCCCTGCTCCAGGGAAGTTTGGAGAAAGTAGTTGTTGTAAAGCAGCAACCTCTCCTTCCCTCCCCACCTGGGAGCCGATAGAATCCGGCCAGGCCTCAGGCCAGCTCCCCCCAAAAAGGGGGAGCAGCGGGCCCAACTCAATGTTACCTGTCTCTCTCTGGCCAAAGGAAAGAAGGAAAAAGACCCACCTACAGGAAATCAAGGGGTTTTATATGGTACTTCCCAAAGTCGTAGCTAACAATTTTCAGTGGTCAAAACAGATGCCAATATTCCAACTAACTCTCTGATAGGTCCCTGTCTTTTCCGAAGCAATTCCCAGGTCCTGACCTGGAGAGTTAGTCTACATTCTTCTATAACTAAAAAACCAAACTGTACTAACCCATTACACCATCCCACACTGTGAGATGAGTTTTCCTGTAAAGGCTGGCCATTTTTGTGAAATTTAGAGTGACAGGAATTAGGAAAGTGAGGACCTTTCTGGCATCGAGGGCATACAATCAGTGTCTTGTGGGAGATTAGGGACAGGCGGTCGGAAGATACCACGTTGTACGGGCAGACAGAACCCCTCCCTCAATACTTAGTTGGTTAGTGTCCTTGATAAGGTAAGCAACACCTAACGTGTAACATAAGCAGATGGATGTGATGTAGCGAACAGAGGTTTTATTACTCCATGTAACCAGTTAATAAACGCCATTAGCTGTCCACCACACTGGTGTCTGTGAGCTGGTGGTCCGAGCAGCCTGGGTGTGGCTGCCGTGTCGTTCCTGAACCCAGGTCACTACGCCTTAGCGGAGGTAACAAGTGGTGCTGAAGCCCCGGGAGTCGCCCGGGAGAACAGGAGTCGCCTGGACAGGTGAACGACAGCCGAGCGGCAGGGCCAGCTCAGCAGGAGGGACGCCTCCGGACCCACGCAGAGGATGGAAGCTCTCGTGAAGGTCGTTTCTCAGATTCATATGCAGTGGGGAATTGATTGTAAAGCAAAAGATTTTACCCTCGCAGTGACGAGGCTTTTGCAACTTAGTATTAGTGATAGACCGGTGGATATCCTCCACCCAGATGTTTGGGATCAATGTACTAAGGCTCTTGCCGAAGACACACAATGTCTTCCGGCTCGGGGAAAAATCTTAAAGCATGGGGAAGGGTCGTGGAAGTGTTACAGAAGGCTTTGCAAGAGCAGGAGACTTGGAAAGCTGCCCGAAATTGTTTAAAGGTTTCCCCCCAATTGGGTATCGTGGCAGCGACGCAAACTTTCTCAGAGGGAACTGTTGTTGAGAATTTTCAGAGTGTAAAAGAATGTAGTCTGAAGGTTAGTGATAATGTTCAGAATGTTGATGGGGTCGGTTCTGCTGAGTGCAGAGGCTCGGAAGAGCAAGAGCTCGCTTCAAAGCCTCCAAGCTCAAGTTCACTCGCTGAGGAGATAAAACAGATGCAGTCATTTTACAACAGTCTAGCTGAAGAAGCTAGGAATGCTGGAAAAGCCGGGGAGGGACCTCCACCTTATGCGCCTCAAGATAGCACTGAATCCGAGAGGGAAAGTAGGAACTATACTACAGAAAACAAAGAAGGTCATTTAGACAGTGGGCTCGTTGCCAATGAAAACAAAGAGAGCTTGTTTGCTAATGCGGGGGCGCACAAGCAGAAAAAGGGAGGAGAGCGCAAAGAGAGAGCTGAAGCTAATCTTTGCCAAAAAGCATGTTTTTCTAAGGCGAGAAGCTCCCACAGCAGGAGGCGGGGGGAGCGCAGGTGCAGGGGGTGGCTCAGCCCTGAGAGAAAGGGGCGGGGGCCCAGGGGGAAGGGACGGCCCAGCCCTGAGGGAAAGGGGCCGGGTCGGAGCCCGACCAAAAGGCTCCAGAGCCCAGAAGCAGCCAGTCAGTCAGCTTCCGGGTCTGAATCGGTTTTCAGTGCAGAGGACTGGGACAGCCGGTCCTCTGCAGCCGACTCTGGCTCCGGCTCCGACAAAGAGGAAGTGACAGTATACAAAATCAGTAACAACAATGTTTCTACCCGGGTTGAGGGGAAGTCAGAAAACGAACCAACTCCCCTCATAGACTGGAAGAAGATACAGATGGCATGTGCCGATTGGAATCCATCGGCCAAACTAGCTTTTCCAGTCCGATTAGGGGGGGCAGGCGGAAACCAGAGAACGCACTCACCGGTAAATCCTAAAGATGTACAAGCAATTGTTAAAGCACTCACTGATAAAGGGATCAATTCAGCAATGGTTTCTACTCTCATTGATGGTCTTTTTGGAGGGGATGACATGCTCCCATTTGATATAAAGCAAACTTGTAGATTGATTTTTGATGGGGCAAGGATCATTGTTTTTAAACAAGAGTGGGAGGACAACTGTGCAAAGCAACTAGCTCTGGTCACTGGTGCAGATCATCCTCTGCACAGCTCCAGCCTGCAGCGGCTCATGGGCACAGACCCAACCATGATCACACCCCAGGCGCAAGCCGAGGGCCTGCGGGCCCACGAGGTCATGACAACTACCCGTGCTGCCAGGGAAGCCATCCGCTCTGCTTCCATAGTCATTGCTAAACCATCATCATGGTCCACAATAAAGCAAAATGAGAGTGAAAGTTTTGCACAATTCATAGACCGGCTCCAAGCAGCACTTGACTCCTCAGCTTTGCCTTCAGAGGCAAAGGGTCCTGTGTTAGCAGAGTGCCTGCGCCAACAATGCAATTCAGCCACTAAGGACATTTTAAGGTCATTACCACCCGGGTCCAACCTCGCAGACATGATCAGGCATGTTGCAAAAGAGGAACATTTTGCCCCAATCCAAGCAGCCATCCGTACCGCAATAACTAGTGAAATGGCACGCTTTAAACGCAGCCAAGCATTTAAATTGGGCGAACGTGCAAATTATCAGACTCCTACCTTCAGTACCCCGATCATTTAGACCCTATCAGATTCTTGTACCACGCAGACACAAGAGGGAGGCCACACCTGGCACCACCTCCTCATTCAGTCCTTTAGCTATCTACCAAAAACCTAAGTCAGATCCTTACAATCTATTTCTTAATGTGTTAAATGCTACCTTTTTGTCGTTGAACCAATCCAATCCAAACTTTACAAAATCATGCTGGTTATGTTATAATGCAGAACCTCCTTTTTATGAGGGTGTCACCCTTGATGCTCCTTTCGAATATTCTGCAGCAAACAATCCACACAACTGTAAGTGGGACACCCCCCGGAGAGAAATTACCCTGAGTCAAGTCACAGGCCGAGGCAAATGCTTTGGCAGTGTAACCGTAGCAAAGCAGACGGGAAGTATCTGTACTGAGTTCATCCAACCTAGTCAAAAGACTGATAAGTGGGCAGTTCCGTTCCTATCAGGAATGTGGGTCTGTCAACAAATCAGAATAACCCCCTGTGTGTACCTTAGCAAACTCAATAACCTTGCTGACTTTTGTGTCCAAGTTCTGATTGTTCCTAGAGTCCTGTATCACCAAGAAGAAGAAATATATCACTTTTTAGAAGAAACCATCCAGCTCTGCAAAAGAGAAGTAATAACAGGTATAACCATTGCAATGCTCCTTGGCCTAGGAGCCACTGGCACAGCCACAGGTGTTTCAGCTCTCGTAACCCAACATCAAAGACTTTCTCAGCTGCAAATGACAATTGACGAAGACTTACTGAGAATTGAAAAATCCATCTCCTCTCTGGAAAGATCTATCTCCTCGCTTTCGGAAGTCGTCCTGCAGAACAGGCGAGGACTGGACCTCTTGCTCATGCAGCAAGGAGGCCTGTGTGCCGCCTTGAGAGAAGAATGCTGGTTTTATGCAGACCATACCTGAGTCGTGTGAGACTCCATGGCCAAACTGAGAGAAAGACTGGCCCAGAGAAAGAGAGAGAGAGAGGCCCAACGAGGATGGTTCGAGTCATGGTTCAATCAGTCCCCATGGCTGGCCGCCCTTGTTCCCACATTAATAGGCCCTCTCACCATGATACTCCTGACATTGATTTTTGGGCCTTGCATTTTGAACAAGTTAGTGTTGTTTGTTAGAAGCCGTTTAGAGAAAGTCGACATCCTATTTGTCGAACGCCTGCAATTACCATGAAATGCGCTTGTTACTAACATTTTATACCATTTTTGTATCCTATTATACTAACTTTAACAGCTTTTGTATTTTTATGACATTTATACTTTTATAACATTTATACTTTTATACTTTTTTACTTAGTCATGGGAGGGGGGGGAAATGTGGGAGATTAGGGACAGGCGGTTGGAAGATGTCGCGCTGTACGGGCAGACAGAACCCCTCTCTCAGCAACTAGTTGGTTAGTGTCCTTGATAAGGTAAGCAACACGTAACTTGTAACGTAAGCAGACGGATGTGATGTAGCAAACAGAAGTTTTAAAACTCCATGTAATCAGTTAATAAAGCGCCATTTGCCGTCCACCACATTGGTGCCTGTGAGCTGGTGGCCCGAGCAGCCTGGGTGTGGCTGCTGTGTCGTTCCTGGAACCAGGTCGCTATGCCTCAGCAGAGGTAGCGGGGGGGGTGTTGGGGGGTGGGGGGGGTGGCCTCTGGGACTAAAGAAGTAGAGCGAGCAGAGAGGAGAAGCTCGTGGTTGGGTGTTTTTGCTGAATCTTGGTCATTTGGGAATTTTAGGGAATTAATCTTGGTATTTTGGAGGTTTATATGGACACCAGATACCTGGTGACTTCTAGAGATGGACTTGGGCAGGAGGAATGTTTCTGTCCCATCTGGGGTGCCAGTTGTTTCTGCCCATCCCTCAGGGACGGCAGTTGTTTCTGCCCATCCCAGAGACGCCAGTTGCCTCTGCCCATCCCAGAGACGCCAGTTGTCAGGGGCTCCTTTTCAGAAGCTTAAATTCCCCGGCATTCAGGTGGTTTTAGACTTCTGGCCCTCTGCAAAGCTCTGTGCCAAACGCAGGAAAAGACGGAGTCTTCAAGGTTACATGCTTCGTTTATTAGTTCTTATCTTACAATTTTCTCAGTGTCCAAAAGATGTTTGCTGCGGCTCGGACATCTGGTGACTCCTCCTGTCTCTGGGCTGTCCTTATCTTTTATATAATTGCTACGTATTCTTTATTTACTATTTATTACCAATGTCTATCACTATTAGTAAAAAGGTCATCTTTACTCTGACCCAATCCTCACTAACTACTTTGTGCCAACGTCACTGCAGAAATGGAGTGAGGGAACAAGAAGGAAGAAGAAAGAGACAACGCCCTAAATTCTCCATCTTGCCCCATTCGCTTCAATGCCAAAAATCCCAAACTCACTGTTTTTTCACCCTGTGATATTCTAAACTACTATTTTTCACACTCTTGTGGCCTGCAATGCTTCCTGCAGTGCAAGAAGCCTGTCCCATGGACTGAAATCAAATCCAGTGTCTCTCTGAGCTCTGGGCTCTGGGCTGGGGTCCCAGACCCCCGTGCCCAGGCCCCCGACCCTCCAGGGCAACCAAAGGAATGGCCTGGACTCCAACAGAGGAACACCCTAACCCAATGTGCTCATACATTGCATAGTTCCCCAAACCAGTATTTCTCATTCCCATACCATGGCTGGATGGAGGGGGAGCCTGTGAGGGAGAGGAAGATGCCCTGGGACAGCTAGGCAGGTGAGGAGGAAGTCAGTGCCCCTTGCCCCTCTCTTCTGCTCCATCTCCCAGCCCAGCGTGGCCCCCAGCTGCATGCCCTACAAGTCCTTGGAATGTGGGAAGAGCTTCAGCCAGAGCAACAACCTGATCCAGCACCAGATGATCCACACTGCGGAATGGTGGTTGATGTGTCTCCAGACCTGCCCAGATCAGCTAATTTGCTTCCAACAGCGTCCCAAAATTGGGTGCTGTGGACCTGTTTGAAAGACATTTGGGGGAAATGAAGAAACTACCACTTAATGAATCTTTTTAACTTTTGAAAGTTAAAAGGTCCCTTTGAAAACTGAATTCCCCCACTCTCAAGGATTCCCACAACTTGGTAATAGACCCCTTTTTGTGATGCAGAAAGCCATGCACCCGTGTTGGCTCCAATTCTGCGTCACCAAGTGCCATCAACTGGGAAAAAAATGAGAAAAGAAAACAAAAAACTATGACCAGAGTCCAAACAAGGAGGGAGCACCCCTCTCCTCCCTCCTGGGGCTGCGCAGCCAAACCGTTGCTCCTAGAGAGTCCTGAAGGCTAAAACCTTCCCCAGAGGTAGAAAACCTTTCCTCAAAGGCCAGTGGGCCTATGGAAGAGTTTCTCCTGAGATTCCCTAGTGGGGAATACTCATCAAATCCTGCGCAGCAATGAAAACTTCCCAGGTGATGTCCTCTGCCTGAAGGTGACTCCTTTGTTGCAACAGGAGCTGCCACCTTCACCTCCCAGGAGTGCCACCCACCAGAAAGGGGTCTGCTCCCACTGAAAGCAGCTTGATGATCAGGAGATTTGATGCAGCAGTTCTATGGAAATTTGTAAATCCAGAGGAAAACTGGAAGTTTGTCTCCATGGGGTCTGGTGCATCAGGGGCCCCATGTTGGACATCAGGCTGACTCGGTGTCCCTCATGGAGCAGCACCTCTGTCCACCCAGGCTAGCCTGACACCGCAGTCAAGCGGGGGACACTCCTTCGGATTCTGAAAACCAGAGGGGTGTCTAAGGGGGCTTTCCCCTTCTCACGGGAGAGGACCACAACAATGGCGGAAGAAGGAGTCTGACTCAGCTGGAGGGCAAAGTCCAAGACTTTTATTCAGTCCTTGCCAGGACCTCTGGGCCTCAGGGGAGCTGCTCCAGCAGAGCCCCTAAAAAGGGAAGACAGTGACTAAGGTAGGGAGGTGCTAAGGGAGGGAACAAACCATTATCCAATGAAAGACAAGGTGGAAGTGAAACAGGGTTGGAGGGACATGCAAAGAAACTAGTGAGAATATCAAGGGAGGAACTTCCTCTGCTCCTGCCTTATTACTCGATGCCCTTACCCAAGCTTTCTAGAAGCCAGGAGGAACAATCAAATGACAGGCAGGGCTCGAAGGAGGGGACTGGGAGGAGTATGGGAGGATTGACAGGGAAGAGGGGTAGGGACAAACCTTGGAACACAACATTTCTTCAGAAGAAAAGGGAGGTGCAGAACAAACCATTATAATGAAAATAAATACCATAAAATACAGTACAAAAATAAATAACATAGAACACAATGCCACACCACCTCACTCGTCACCAGAGGCTCCACACTGGGGAGGGGCCCTATGAGCATTCCAAGTGTGGGAAGAGGTTTCAGACCAGCTCCAATCTCCTTCTGCTGCCCTGACTGCCAGAAGGGCTTCAAACACATCTCCATGCTCATCAGGCACTGGCGTATCCACACTGGGGAGAGGCCCTATGAGTTTCCTGAGTGTGGGATGAGCTTCACCCACAGCTCTCACTTGACCCAACACCTACGGAGCCACTGGTAAGGGAAGCCCTGCGAGTGCCCCGACTGTGGGAAGAGCTTTGTGCACTGCTCCAACTCCATCCCCATCAGTGGATCCACATTTGGAAGAGACCTGGTGACCCACAATCCCCATGATCCACATTGGGAAGTGGCTGGTGGTTCTTTTATTTTGCCTCTAATTCTCTTTTTATTCATCTTCATCTCTCAAAACACACAGAATTTGGGTACAAACCAACAAACTCATCAAAGGAATCTAAAGCCTGACTTTTTACTTGTATTTTGGGGGAATCTGGGATTTGGGGAGATGCTTAGGAGGATTTGGGGGTTTGGGGGGTATTTGATGCAGTTGTCTCCATTTCTTGGCTCTCAAAGAGAGGAGTGGGTTCAATCTGTCACCTCAGAGACACTCAATGCCACTGAAAACTACTTAATTCCATCCCAAAATTACTTGATTCCACAGCCCCTCAGGGTGGAATGGGTTTGGAAGGGGTTTAGGGGAAGTGTGTGCAAATCGGGAAGAGTGAGATGGGCATTGGGTGGGGTGGGATGGGTGGGATGGGGTTTGGGAGGGGGTGGGATGGGAGAAATATGGCTTGGGAAGAGGTCTTGATGTCCAGGAAGGGTGGCATGGATTTGGGATTGGGAGAGTGTGGTGAAGTCTGGAATTAGGCAGCCAAAGTTGGACATGATGAATGGAAGGGGAACCCATTCCTGAGTGTGTTTTGGGGTATTACATATTTCTGAGGGAATTTTGGTGCATCCCACATTTCTGAGGTGGTTTTGGGGCATTCCCCAGTTATTAGGGGGGGGTCCTGAGAGCAGCTCCATGGAGCCCCATTGCCAGGCATGGCTGCCTTGGGCATGAGCTCAGAGCTGTAGCCAGATTCTGTTGCCTCGGTGCTGGAAAGCAGAGAAATGATGAATGGCCCCAGACATGTCCAGTGTGTATCTGGGGGGCAGGGCAAGTTCTGCATCAGTGGGATGGTCACTGCCCCACCCACAGCCACTGCAGCCTCTGGTCCAGCCCCAAAGTGGCTGCCAACTCCTGGCACCCTGAAAACCCCACCTGTGAGAGAAACTAGAGCATGAAAAGGCTGTGACACAGGTTTGGCACTGACACATCCTATGGCCCCAGAGCTCACCGCAGCTGAGATGGCACTGGATCCATGGCCCTGGCTGTGAATCTCTCTCTTCTCCTGAATTCCTCTTCTCACAATCTGGATAACTTGAAGTTGTAGGGTTTAGAGTTTTCTGAGTCAATGCTTTGTGAAGTGCCTTACCATAATTCCAGGTTTAATATAAGTTATAAGCTAAGTACTATTCCTCTGTAAATAGTTAAGCCATAGGTTATACGTTTGGATAAATATTCTTAAGTGCCATCCTTTTTCTAGATTGTTAAGTTTAAGGTATAAGTTAAGGTTAAGGTAGAAGTTAAGTCGTGTTAAGTTTGAGCTCTGTTAAGCTTTTAGGCCGTTATCCTTGCCCTCACTGTCATCTTGTCACACACATACACGCGCACACGAACACACACACACACACACACACACAATTTGGGATAATTCTTGGTTTGTTTCTGGTTTGATTACCTGGATTTGGTTTGGTTATGTTGTTGCTTTCCTTCCTTGGTGTGCCTGAAGTGTCCGGTCAGGGGTAGAGTGACTCTTGCCAAGAAACTTTGTCATGCCTCACTCCCGGAGCCCTGGCTCCATTTTCACCCCGGCTAGCTTGAGAGACAAACCACAGTTAGGAGGATTTTTCCTCAGGGCCCCAAAACCCCGGAGCGGCTGTGAACCTTTTCCTTTAGCAGAGAGAGAAAATCCCGTCGATGGCAAAGGAAGGTCTGCATTTGATCCAGGGGGAAATCAGGGCTTTATCCAGGTCTTTCTCCTGTGGTCCTGCCCCAGCCTGGGTCAGGAGCCCCTTCCCAGTCCCCAAGCCGAGACTTTTTCCACATGTTGCTCTGGCTTATATCCAGGGAAGGGGCTAAAGGCGGGAACAAGCCACTTCCCAGTCAGGGATAAGGTGGGAGTGGAACAGAGTTGGATTACATTCCAGTGTGGGAGAATGGGCGGGGAAAAGGGTCAGGGACAAACCTCAGGATGTTACATTTTCCAAAAGAACAGGGGGGTACAGAAGAAACCATTACAAAACCCAATATAAAAATGAAATACAATATAAACCCAAATAATACACAGCAACATCTCCCCCTTTCTCATCAAATTGAGAAGGAGGAAGGCTCAGTCCATGGGAGATGCTCAGAGTTCAGATCTTGAGTACCTTTAAAGCTGAAAAATAAAAGAATGACATCTACTGCAAACAAAATGTTCAGAAAAACACTGTCCAGGGAAAAAGGATAATTAGAAGGAGAGGGTTCAGTGCTTTCTCCTTCTCCAGGCAGCGCTGGCCACTTGTGGGGCCTCTGCAGGTGGCTTTGCAGTTCTAGGGATGAAAGGTTTCACCCATTGGGCTGGCATCCACTTGAGACCTGAGGGAGTGGAGAGTGGAGAGTGGAAACGCAGACGTACCCACGACCCCAGGTGACTAGATCATGAGGACCCTCTGTCTCCCTGGTTGCTAGATCCTTTACCATCACTGGTGGTTTTTCTTTCAGCTGCAGTTGGCAGTTCTCTCGGAAATGGCGCACAGTCAGTGGGTTAAGATTTTCATATGTGCAATTTAAAAAATTCAGAGTGAATGAGGTTTTGGACAACTCGATTTGGGGTGTTTCTAATTTTAGAGACTGATGATGTTGGCTGAGGACCCTTTTGAGATTCTGGTGGGTCCTTTCCACGATGGCCTGACCTGTCGGGGAGTATGGGATGCCTGTTTTGTGCTCTACTCCCCATTGCTGCAGGAAGCTTCTGAACTCCTTGGATGTGTACATGGGTCCATTATCAGTTTTTATTGATTTGGGGATGCGCAGGAAGGAGAAAACCTGTATTAGGTGTTTCATGGCATCACTACACTTCTCCCCTGTGTGGGCAGAAGCTTAGACAGCTCCAGAAAAGGGGTCCACAGATATGTGGACATACCTTTGCCTACCAAAGGACATGATGTGGGTCGCGTCTGTCTGCCATACCTCACAGCTGTTCAATCCCCTGGGGTTTGCTCCTGCACTCAGGGCTGGGAGTGCGTGTTGCTGGCACGAGGGACAAATTGACACAATTGCCTGAGCTTGTTCCTGAGTTAGGTGGAACTGGCAAACTAGGTCTGGTGCATTCTAGTGAAAAAGCTGATGGCTGTTCTTCACTTGTTCAAAGATGTTTGGGCGTGGGACCATCTCCACAGGCCCAGCAAGGGCATCAGCTCTTCTGTTGCCCTCAGCTATGAACCCTGGTAAATCGGTGTGTGATCTGATGTGCATCACATAAAATTGTTGCTCTCGGTGGTAGACCAGATTTACTAGTTTTGAGAGCAAGTTGAAAAGTGCAGTGTTGGAGACCTCATTCAGTACAGCCTGGATACTACACCTGCTACATAGGCCAAATCTGTGACCAAATTGGATGGTTCAGGAAACTTTTCAAAAGCTCTGACAACTGCAGCCAACTCAGCTACCTGAGGCGATCCTTCCACCTCGACAATATCTTTTTCCCACTGCTGAGTTTGAGGATATTTCCAAGTTATTACTGGATGCTCCAGATGCATCTGTAAAAACCATCAGAGCCTTTAAGGGCCTCCTACTCTGAACACTTTTTAATGACAATTGGAACTGAATTTGTTCTCGGAATAAATTGTGGGCAGGCCAATGAATAGCAATTTGACCTGTGTAATTATCTAGAGCAAACTGCAAAGCTTCATTTTCATGAAGAAAGTGTTCCAACATTGGTTTTGTGATTTGGCCTGAGTTTACCTCAGTTGGGATGTGAATACACTCAAAATCACATTCTGCCAACTCCCTGATTCATGTCCTGGCCTTCCAGATCAATTCTGCTACCAGTTCCTGTGTTCCAAAGGGTGTTACTTTATTTCTAGGTTCTGTAAGGCATCAACATGGCAGGGCCTCATGGCACCCAGGAGACCACTGTGACACAGTGACATCTTGGGGAACAAAGTGTCAACTGCAAACACAGAGGGGCCTCATGGAAGCCAGGTGCAACTTGGATAGTTCCAGGGCACATGAACTCAGTGTCCACTCTGATAAAACACAGGCACATAGAACTCAGCAGACCATTCTGGCAACATGGAATCTTATGGATTCAAGGCTCTACTTGGGCAAAGTGGGGCCTTCTGGGACACAGGTGCCACTGGGACTTTGTCAGCTCTTGTATGACCTAGTGCCCCTTGTGACACCAACAGCCTTATGGAACTGTCCTGGGGATGGTTCATATCCCATAACCATTTTGGGTTGTTTTTTGGTTTGTGTCTGGAATGGTCACTAACTGCTCTCCCCAGATCCAGGAATATTGCGATGGGTGGAGGGGCAGCCCAGGATCTTGCTGGGGTTGGGGGCCAGGGGCTGCTCTTCCTTCTGGTTGGGATGATTGACTCAGTGGTCATGCGGCACAGTGCACCTGATTTGAGATCCTGTTGCCCTATGGTTTTGGCCTTTTTTTTTTTTTTTTTTTTTTTTTTTTTTTTGTTTTTTTTTGTTTTTTTTTGTTTTGTTTATTTTTTTTTCCCCCTCTTTCCTCCTTTGGCACTGTGACTAGGGCTTGCCAGCTTGCTTCTCTGCTCCTCTGCTGCTTTGGAGGGAAAAAATCCTCTGCACCTGGTGGGCTCCCACAAGGCATATTCCTCAAACCTGTCTTTGGGGTGGATCAGGGATGGAGTATCCCATGATCATTTGTGCTTAGCATGTGGGAAACTTCCGTTACCATGGTGTAGTTTGTTCTGTTCTGTTCTCTATGTATTTTATAGTAAGCAACTGTTATTCCTTTCCCTACAGTTTTGCTTGGGGTCCCTGTAATTTTGGAATTTGATCCAAGGGGATCATGGGGGCATTGCTGGGCCCCATGGAACCAAGGGGCCAGTGTGATTCTGAGAGGCCCTGTGTATCCATGGAGACCACTGTATTCCTGCAGGGCCCCATGGAATCATTGAGTTCATTGTGACACTGCTGGGGGCCCTGGAACCAAGGACACCTTTGTGACACTGAGGGCCTCCATGGAACCAAGGGAACATGGAACAGGTCTGGCTGGCTTGGCCTCCCGTGGGCTGCCTGACAGCTCCAGCTGACCATGGAATGTCAAGGGCCACTTCTTATCTGCCCCTGGAGCTCTGGGACTCTGTGCTTTCCTTCTTGTGGAAAATAACTGTCCTTCTCCTTCAGGGACCCATGGCCAAAATTGGGCTTTGGCCTCCAAAAATCTTTTTATCCAAGGATTGCTTCCAACCAAAAGCTTCCAGGAGAGAAAAGTCTGTACTGGGGCTCCATGCTTTTCTTCGTATGGAAAAGGACTGTCCTTGTCCGTGTGCCCATGTCAAAATTGGGATTTTACCCCCCAAATTCTATTCAAGGATTGCTCACAGGGAAAAGCTGCAAGGACAGACAAGTCTTGCTGGCCTTTCCTTCCTGGGGGCCACCTCTGATCTGCTTTCAAAACATTGGGTCTGTGCCCTTTCCTTACTGTGGAAAAGAACCGTCATTCCAGGTTCCCATGATCAAAATTTGGAATATCCCACTTCCAAATTTCCATATTTCCACGGATTGTTCCCAGATCAAACCTTCTGGAAAAGACTGGCTGGCTTGGCCTCCCAGGGACCACCTCTCATCTGCCTTCAAAATACTGGGGCTTTGTGCTTTTCTTCCTATGGAATTAAACATCCTTCATGTCCAGGTGCCCATGGCCAATATTAAGAATTCATCTCCCAAATTCCATATATCCAAGGATTGTTCCAAGACAGAAGCTGCCATGAGAGACGTGTCTGGTTGCCCTCACTGTGGCCACCTCTCATCTTCCAAAACACTTGGACTTCTTGCTTTTCTTTCAGATGGAAAAACCCATCCTACTTGACAGGGCAACCATGGCCAAAATTGATATTCCACCTCCCAAACTCTGCCTATTCAAGGATTGCTTCCAGACAAAAGCTGCCAGTGGATCCCAGGTCTGTCAGATCCCAGAGGTGCACATCCTGGTCCCAGCACATCCCAGATCCCAGATATTCCAGTTACAGATGATTCTAGCCCCCGCTGATTCCAGATGCAATGGATCCTAGCCCCAGCTTATCCTGACTCTGCATCTCTTGATCCCAGCAGATCTCAGCCCCAATGGATCCCGGCCCCAGTGGATTCCAGCCCAAGATCTTCACAGAGTGACTGCCCCAGGTCCAGCAGATCGTGGATCCCAGTAGATCCCAGTGCCAGTTTATCCCAGTACCTATTGATCCCAGATCCAGGTGATCCCAGCCCTGCAGCTCCAATCCCAGCAGATCCCAGACCCAGGAGGTTCCAGCCCCAGCAGATTCCAGCTTAGGTTGCTCCCAGATCCAGCAGATCCCAGGCTGACATTTCCCAACCCAAGGAGATCCCAGATCAAACAGATTCTGGCCCCAGAAGATCTCAGAGATCCCAGGTTCGGATAATCCCAGCATCCACAGACCCTGGATCCAGCAGATCCCCAGGATCCCAATGGATCCCATCCCAGCAGGTCCCTGATCCAGAATCCCACAAACCTGGCAGATCCCAGCCCCTCAACCCTAATGGGTCCCAGATCCCAGAGATTCCAGTTCTGGATCATCCCAGCACCCATCAGATCCCAGCCCCATCCCGGCCAATCCCCTCATTAGCATCTCATTTGCATAAGAACCCCAAATTTCTTCCCCTTAATTAAAAAAAAACCCAGAGACCCTTCCTGGAGCCCTAATTTGTATCTCATTTTCATAAATATGTCTTAATAGCCCCCAAACACCCCCAGGAACCATCAAGGAACCACCCTATGCCGCTTATTAGCATCTCATTTGCATAAGAACCCCTTAATGTTGCCCAAAACCCAAGAGAGACTCTCCCACACCCCTCATTAGTGTCTCATTTGTGTAAACATCCCTCCATATCTCTCAGAAACCCTGAAAATACTGTCTACTCCCTTCATTAGCATATAATTTACATGAGAATGCCTTAATTCCCTCCCCAAAACACCCCTAGGCACCCTCCCTGCACCTCTCATTTGCATCTTATTTGCATAAATGCTCCTTAACATCCCAAAATCCCCACAGGGTCCCTCAAGAAATAGTTATGTGCCCCTCATTAGCATCTCGTTTGCATAAGAATGCCTTAATAACTCCACAACCACCCCCAGGGCATCTCCCACACACCCTAATTTGCATCTCATTTGCATAAAATACACCCCCAGTCCCCCCAGGACTCATGCAGAGACCATCTATAGCCCTTCATTAGTATCTCATTTGCATAAATACCCCCCCAATCTGAATTAACCAATCAGGACATAGCACCATCGGATCCACCAATCCCCATTGGCCGCCTTGGCCTGGCCCCCCCTGTAGAAATAGCTTCCTCCTGCTGCTGAAGACTCCAGGACGGTGTAGATGAATGTAAACGAGAGATCTCTGAAGTTAGGTTTTAGAAGATGAGGTTTATTGTAAGGGATGTGAGGCCTTGCTCGGAGCTGCCAGGCTGCAGCTCGTGGCAAGGCCTAGGAAAGTGGGGGAAGGGAGAAGTAGGGAGAGGAAATTCCAAGAGAGGAAAGTCCTCGGGGAAGGGTGCCAGGCAAAGAGCAAAAAGCAAAGAGAGCGTCCAGCCCCCTTGGGACCCCTTATCAGGGGTCTTCAAGGTGGGCTGGAACAAGCCTTGGGCCAATGGGGTTACAGATACCTGATACTTCAGGGGAGGGTTACAGGTGTGGGATGAACCATACATTGAGGGGTGAGACAGAACATTCCATTTGACCTCTGGGTCTGGCTGCAGGTAACTTTCAGATGGTCACATAACTGTTTTCCCAGAGATCCAGTATCTAATACATCTCAAACATCAAAACTTACTTTCAATTCTATCTCAGTTACAGGTTTCACATTCTCAGAATAGAGGCAATCATATTTATAGGGCTTTCTGGCTTCATCCTCCCCAACATCTCCCCCGTTCTTATTAACAACTAAAACACTAGACACTGTCTTACTCATTACTTTCTTCACACACTGAAGTATGCAGGGAACTGCTACTAAAACTACAACTACTACTATTAGAATGATCAAACCTATCTTACAAAGTTCCTTTAGCCAAGGTGCAAAGCTCAAACCATCAAATAAATTGTCTAACCAGGATGGGTCATCTACTGTAATTTGGCTAGCTAAATCTCTCAATTCTTGCAATTGTTTATGAATGGAAACAGAGTGATCGGATAAATTCATGCAGCACAAACCTTCAAAATCCTCACACCTATGTCCATGTGCCAGAAGAAGGTAGTCAATGGCAGCTCTGTTTTGTAAAGTGGCATGTCTGATTGCTTCTTCATCTGTTAGCAAGTCACTGATCATAGTAGAGGTGGCATTTACTTCTTTGCTGAGCCAGCATCCTAACTTGTTTAGTTGTTTTAGGGCAATTGAGGAGCTTAGCTGAGGCAGGAAAATGCTAGCAACAATTGACTCCCCTGAGTTCCAAGGATGGAAATCACTATCACAGTTGCTCTCATATTGATGTCCCCAGGAGGATCTAATCCTCCTGCTTTTCTTCTTGACTACCTTTTTGACACTGGGAGCAATTATTGTGAGTTGTCCCATGGCACAAGGACCACCGTCTATTTTTGAAGGTATACCTTGCCAGGCTCTGTCTCCACAGATGAGCCAAATCCCTTTAGGAAATCGAATAGGAAGTTTGTTAAAACGATCTGCGTGGGGCTCATCATATATGAGAAGCTTAGTTTGATTGCACCAAGAAGTCATGTTACTGTAAACTGGGTGATAAGGGGTAACATTTAAATGAGGGCCATTTCCTCCCAGGAAATGAAAGTAGTAACAGGTGTTCATAGTTAATGAGCCTAGGATTTCTAGCTCTTGGAGGTCAGATTTATCAACTTTAGAATTATCAATATAAGTTTGGTGTTTTTGGCTGGGCGTTGGGGATATGTGATGATCATCATACGGCCAGTATTTGTCAAAAGTAACATTGTCAAAACCTTTTGGAAGAGGCACCCCAACTAAACAGGTTGAAAAAGGTTTGTCAGGGCTTGTGTCGGATAGACAGATGGTGTCAGAGCCTGCAGACTTGGCCAAAGCAACCCAGACATTTGTCTTTGGTTGACTTACAGGTAAAGCTTCACTACAAAAACTAAAACAAAAGAACAAAAGTAACATGCACGCGCGCAAATGATAAAACTTCAGTCTTTTCTTGGGCTGCTTTTGGCGGATCATCTTCTCCTGATGATTCTGCGCAGCTCAGGTCTGGGTGCTTGCTTCTTGGTTTGCAGCAGTACTGGCTGATGTGGGGGTCTCAGCAGGCTTCGATGCGTGGTATGGTTTCACGTTCTTTGCTGGAATCCACTGGAGTCCTTTTTCTGTGGAGACACACGCAAACCCCTTCCCCCATGTTATAAGATTGTATGGTCCTTCAATTTGTCCTGAATCTAGGTTTTTAATTAAAACTGGGGGGTGCTCTTTTAGTTTTGCTTTTTTATTGTTTAAGAAATGTCTGTAAATGGGGGGGTCTGGCTCTTCTGCAGAGCTGTTCAGAAAATTATAAACATACAGGGCTTTATTCAACCTCTTTTGAGGTGCAGCCTGGTCTTCTCCCCCTTTCTGTTGATCTAAAATGCGTTTTAAAGTTTGATGTGTTCTTTCTATCATTCCTTGACTCGTGGGAGAGTAAGGAATGCCAAATGTATGGCGAACACTCCAGCCATTGAGGAATGCTGCTAATTCTTGTGAGGTATATGAAGGACTATTATCAGTTTTAATTTCTTGGGGGACACCTAAATAGGAGAAAGCTTGTGAAAAATGTTGGCAAACATGCTTAGCTGTTTCCCCTGCATGTACAGAAGCAAAAACTGCATTTGAAAATGTATCAACAGAGACATGGATATTTTTAAGTTTCCCAAAAGAGGGGTACTTAGTAACATCTGTTTGCCATTTTTGTAAACTTTCCAACCCCCTTGGGTTGGTGGCTCCTGAAGAGGGGAGAGGTTGAACCTGCTGACAGTTTGGGCAAGCCCGTACAATATTTTGTGCTTGTTCTAGGCTAATGTGAAAATCTCGTTTGATTGCCTGTGCATTTTGGTGAAAAAATGCATGGCTTAGTTTGGCTTGTTCAACAGTGTTAGGCAAGGTGGTTGCAGCAAGCACTGAGGTAGAATTTTCAATGCTTGCTGCACTTTCCTCATCAGATGCAGCTGATGCCAATGCATCAGCTCGTGCATTTCCCTCTGCCATAAATCCTGGAAGACCCGAATGAGCTCTAATGTGAGAAATAAAGTATGGGTTAGTTCTGTGTGATAAAATTTGACAGAGACAGGTGAGCCAAAGACACAACTTGTCATTGTTCACATCCTTTAAAACAGATCTTTCAATTCTCTTAATAACATTAGCAACGTATGCCGAATCAGTGATTAGGTTGAAAGGTTCTGGAAAGAGCTGAAATGCTCTTACAACTGCAGCCAATTCAACAATTTGGGGAGAACCTTCAACTTTTTGAACATCTTGTTCCCAGGTTTTAGTATTTTTATTTTGCCATGTGATGACCGAATTGTGCATTCGCCCTGACCCATCAGTGAAGATAGTGACTGCATCTAAAGGCTCTTCACTGATCAGGGGCTTTTCTTTGTAACATAATTTAGCTTTGATCATTTTGTGTGCTGGATAATGAATGGAACAAGTGCCTGGGAAATCGAGCAAGGCATACAGCAAGTCTTCTGATTTTTGCATTGCCCAATCAAAATAGGTTTTCTTCATGGGCAGATAAATAATTGCGAATTCACGACCTGCTATTGAAAGAAGCCTTGCTCTGCCTTTGATGATGATTTGAGACATCATTTCTAAAGGCGTGAGGATTGTCTTTGGCGACCTGTATGAAATAAAAACCCATTCAATTATTAACAACGGATCTTTGTGATAAGAATCCCATTGAAAGATGAGACCGCACAGTCTCAGCTTCTCTCCTAAAATTGCAAGGAAAAAGGGTTTGTCAGGGACACAGCGATGTGCTTGCCTGCTCTGCAGAGCATTAGTAATTTCTTCTAAGGCTTTGTGAGCCTCAGGAGTGAGGGATCTAGGGGATCTGATGTCATTGTCCCCCTTCAACAAATCAAAAAGCGGAGCAAGTTCATCAGCTGTGATTCCTAGGACAGGCCTAACCCAGTTAATTTCTCCTAAGAGCTGTTGTAAGTCCTGCAAAGTGTGAACATCAGTTCGGATTTGTATCTTCTGAGGAGTAATGGACTGTTCTGTTAGTTTCCAACCTAAGTATTTCCAGGGAGCAGTCTCTTGTATTTTTGATTCAGAGATTATCAGTCCACTCTTTTTGATTTCAGCAACAACACAATTGCGGGTCATTTCCATTTGTTTTCGTGTTGGTGCTGCAATGAGCAGATCATCCATATAGTGGAGAATAACTGATTGTGGGAACTGTTCACGGACTGGAGACAGTGCACGGGCTACAAAATATTGGCAGATAGTCGGCGAGTTAATCATTCCTTGAGGTAGTACGAGCTAATGATATCTTTGGAGCGGTTCTTGCAAGTTTGTACTTGGAACAGAAAAGGCAAAACGAGGAGCATCATCTGGATGCAGTGGGATATTGAAGAAACAGTCTTTTAGGTCTATGATTACAAGTGGCCAGTCTCTTGGGATCATGGAAAGGTTGGGTAGACCAGGTTGGAGGGGACCCATGTTTTCAATCACTGCGTTGATCTTTCTGAGATCCTGTAGCAGTCGCCAGGTATTGGAAGTTTTCTTATGAATTACAAACACAGGTGAGTTCCAGGGACTGTTAGTGGGCTTAATGTGGCCTTTTTGCAGTTGTTCAGCTACTAGATCCTTGAGGGCACTCAGCTTATTGTCTGGTAGGGGCCACTGGTCAACCCAGACAGGGGTGTCAGTTTTCCAGGTTAGTTTTAGAGTGCTGAGTGCTTTAGTGGCCCCTACGAAAAACCCAGTTCAATTTTTGCTCCCCATTGTGAAAGCAAGTCCCTTCCCCACACTGTGATGGGCTTTTGTACCACATAAGGACGAATTGATGCTTTCTTCTTATCTGGTCCTGTGATGCCAATTACAGATTCGCTTTGCAAACACGGAGTGACACCTCCGATGCCTGTGAGACTACCTGGGGGAGTTACTAGCTTCCAATCTCTTGGCCAATAGTAAGAAGAGATCACAGAAACATCTGCGCCAGTATCTATCATCCCTTTGATGTTAACTTGAAGCCCACCATTTGACAACTCACAAGTTAGCATTGGTCTTTGTTCACTTATGTGTTGAACCCATAGAACTTCAGGATTTTCAGGAGTGACAGGGAAACAGCGTGGTGGCATTTGGTCCATAGTTCCCATAGGCAATGCTATGGCAATAGCTATGGGGGTTCTGGGAGGAATATGCAATGGGGGATAGCAGGCATTGGCTAGCACTAGCAATTCTTCATTGCAGTTAACAGACATCACACAAGGCAAAACAAGCAGTCCTAGGATGCTATTCCTTTCCTTGCCAACAACTAAAAAGTCTTGCCTATGTTGTGAAGGCCCAGTGATTCCTGTTGAGATATAATCGTAGCCATCATCTTTTAGAAAGGTTGTTGGTTTGGAGGTTGCCAAGGTGCACCAGGTCCCTGGGGGTAATAGGTTTGGGTCATTACTTGGGATTGTGCTGGTGATGAAGCGAAGAGCGTTTGGGTCGGGGAATTCACAAATTTTCCCTCGGGCGCTTGGGGTGCCATTACTTGTGTCCTCACGCGATGGCGCTGCGCGCTCCCCTTGGAGTTTTTTTGATTGTATTTTTTACTCATGTCTTGTCTGGCTTGATACTGCCAGGCAGGATGCTTTCCCTTCTTAGAGGTGGAGCAGCGATCTGGTGCTTGCACACCTCTTTTGATGTCTGGGCAGTTCCTCACGATATGACTAGGTCGTTTGTAGAAGTAGCAAGGTCCTGAAGTCACAGTAGCTTGCATAACAGCCATGGTGTTGTCTTGTTGTTGTGAGTTTAAATGCAGGGCGGCTAAGATTTCAGTAAGTTTCTGGTCTCGTGTTTCAGCTTGTGCTGCTTGTGCTGTAAGAGCCCTTTCAATTTTTTCTCCAATAGTTTTTCCAAGTTCATTTGCTTGAATAGTTGCCACGTGCTGTGGGCTCCCAATTTGGTTACAAGCATCAATCATTTCAGGCACTGTGGGTCTCTCTTTTCCTAGGGCTTTGATTGCTCTTTTACATTCTGGACTTGCATTATTTTCAATAATGTCCCGTACCATTATTGGGCGAGCTATATCATCACCACATTGTCTTTCTGCTGCTTGGATCACTCGATCCACAAATGTGGTAAATGGTTCAGATGAATCTTGGCTAATTAGGTTGTAGGCTTTTTCAAAACTTCCTGCAGGCTGAATTTGTACAAAGGCTCTACGAGCCATCTTTTTAATGTCATCTAATGCTGTTCTGGGTAAGTTCACTTGATTATCATTCTGATCATCAGGAGGGTCGCCAGTTAGCTTAGACATAGTAAGGGTGCGAAGGTCCACATCAGTACATTGTCTGTACATCTGCAGTACGTTTGTAAGCAACTTTCTCCATTTGAATTCCCACAGCATATATTGAGAATCTGTGAGAATTACACCAGCGAGGTTTTTGCAGTCATTTGGTGTAAGTGTATATCCTTCCAGGGTGCTTTTTAGCAGTTGTTTAAAATATGGAGAGCAGATGCCACTGTCCTTTATTGCTTTTCTTAATTCTTTAATTTCATGAGATGGAATAGGTGTCCATGTTCTGGGACCTCCAGCTTGCTGGCTGAATATCACAGGCATGGCTAGAGGATTTAGATTTTCTTCTTTGCAAATTTCTCGTGTGACTTCATGCCAGTCTGTCAGTTGAAGGTCATCAGAACATTTCTGGGGACTTTCTAAAATCGGGATTGGTGGTGGTGGATCCTCAGATTTGAGAGAGTTGGCAGCTGCAAGGGCAAAACAGTTCTCTGTCTGTCCTGTATTTGTTAAAGTGGCTGTCACATTCCATCCTCCCCCTTCTCGTTGCAAGGCTTGTGTGCCAAGCTGTGGTTCTGTCATGCTTGGGCACGATGCAGGAGGCACAGGCAGGAATGCAGGAGGCAGAGAGCTTGTCAGTGAAGACATCTGAGAGGAACTTGAAGCCGCGGGAGGAGTCGTCAGGCATGAAGCTGTTACAGTAGCACGTAGGTCTGGCGGTGGAAGAGGCGCGGAAGGATACATATAAGTCGCTGTAGAATCGTGTTGCTGTTGTGCTGTGTGCAGGGTCGTGGACGGGGGAAGGGCTGCTGAAGGCTGTGGTTGTGCAGAAACTGCTGAAGTCTGTGGCGTCGGGGGCTGTGCAGCACGCGCGGCAGTGTGGACTATTTGCGATGGCACTGTAACAAGTTCCGGCTGAGCGTAGGTTTCTGCATGGGGCTGTATCACAGGCGGTGACGCGGCCGGGCGCGTTGGCGCGAAATGCGAATGCGCTGCGTGCACGGGGTCGGCGTAGGAAGTTATCATGGCGGCGGGCTGCATGGGGCGCGCGGGACGCGGCGGAGGCGCAGGGATCGCAGCAGGAACTGTGGGAGGGATCTCTAAGAAGCCTGTGGGCACAGGACACGCCGGAGCCGCGGCTGGGGGCTCCGGAGAGTCACCGTGCGATGGGGACACGTCGGCAGGGGGTCGTGCTGCGAACTCGGCCACAGCCCCGGCCTCCGGTGCAGCCGTCGCTCTGGCAGGGACGGGGGGGGCGGGGTGGAACACGCCGCGGAGCGGGGACTGGGCGTGCCCGGCCATCCGCCGTCTGTGCCGCGGCACTCAGCCGCTGGTAGCTCGCAGGCTGGGCCGGGGCACTCTGCGGAGCCGGGACGGGGACGGGCCGGAGCATCCGCCGCGGCGTGGGGCTGGGGCAGTCTGCAGGCGCCCGAACACGCGGGGGAGTGACGGGCGCAAGGGGAACTGCAGGGATAGCCGGTACCGGCACCGCGGGCGCCGGCACCGCTGCAGCCGGCACCGCCGGCTGATAGAAGGGCGGCGGCGGCGAGGCAGCGACGGGCACGGGCGAAAGCGGTGGCACCGCCATCGCCGCGTCGGATACAGCGAGGGGGGCTTGTGCCGCTTGCAGGAGGGTCGCTGCCTGTGTGTGAAGGACGCCGGCAACGGCCGCGGCTACAGCTGCAAAAGCCGTGGCCGGCGGAGCGGCGGGACCCGCGGGGGGGAGGGGGAGTACAGCCCGAGCCGCGTGGTATGGAGGGGGCAGGGCTGCCACTGTGCCGGCAGCGAGAAGCACCGCAGGGATGCTGTCAGTGGGCGGGCTCGAAGGGGCAGAGACGGGGACGGGGCCCGGCACAACGGAGCGGGGGGAGGGAGCCCCGGTAACAGGAATTCCAGCCGTGAACGGGACCGAGGGCGCGGTGGGAGGGGCCGCAGGGTCCGGTGGGGGCGTAGGGGCCGAGGGAACGGGTGCCGCGGCCACGAGGGTGGGGGATGGGTCCGCGGCGCTCGGCGGGGCCGCGGAAACCGAAACCACGTGGCGCGGCGAGGGGGGGGAGGGGGGCGGGCTCCGCTGCAGACCGGCGGCCACGCGGAGGGGATCTCCGGGAGCCGCGTGACTAGATGTCGTGGCTGCAGAGGCATTTTTTGTAGCAAAGATCTCAACGAGGGCCCTACAAGCTGGAACGAGCTCAGCAGCAGCAAAATTCTTCAGTGAAATATCATTAAAGAGTCTATTTCCAACTGAGTCCCAAAAGTCTCTGGTAAAGACGGCTGAACGGTCAGCATTGGGAAAGTTAACTAGAGTCCATTCTAAAAGGTCTTTCAGCTCTTGCTTATGTAAAGTACTGTGATTGCAGCGTAAAAGATACTTAAGTTTCTTATAGAGATCTCTATCAAGGGTAGAATGGCAGTGCCCCATTTTTACACCAGTGTAGCTCACCTCGATGTCGCAGAAGCAGGTCCTCACTCGAGATCCGACGTGGGGGTTGGCCAGACACTCCAGTCGGCTCTCAGGACGCTGCGCGGGGTCCCGTTCAAAGCCACGGCTCCAGGCGCTGCTCAGGAACAGCTCCTCCGTGCTCAGGGACTCTAACCTCCCCTCGGCGCTTCAGTGCGGGCAGCGCAAAGCAGTGCCCACACGCGCTCAACGCACGTGGCAACGTACCACGGCAAAACTCCCTCCGTGAGCCCCAGTGGCCGCCGCTCAGCAGCAGCCGTCTGTGCTCGAGGGACGCCAGGCAAAACCTCCTCAGAGCTCCGAGTGTTCGCTACTTAGTAACGATCCTCGTGCTCAAGGTTTTGTCTTCGGCAACTTTAAAGAGCTCCAGCCTCACGCTGCCCTGCAGCGATATACTGTGCTCACGACACCGATTAGCATACAAGTGGTAATTTAGTTACCGTCCATGGGGAAGTCTCTCACAGCTTGAAAGGCTGGGTCCGGCGTTTTCCACGTTGTGCGCCAATTGTAGAAATAGCTTCCTCCTGCTGCTGAAGACTCCAGGACGGTGTAGATGAATGTAAACGAGAGATCTCTGAAGTTAGGTTTTAGAAGATGAGGTTTATTGTAAGGGATGTGAGGCCTTGCTCGGAGCTGCCAGGCTGCAGCTCGTGGCAAGGCCTAGGAAAGTGGGGGAAGGGAGAAGTAGGGAGAGGAAATTCCAAGAGAGGAAAGTCCTCGGGGAAGGGTGCCAGGCAAAGAGCAAAAAGCAAAGAGAGCGTCCAGCCCCCTTGGGACCCCTTATCAGGGGTCTTCAAGGTGGGCTGGAACAAGCCTTGGGCCAATGGGGTTACAGATACCTGATACTTCAGGGGAGGGTTACAGGTGTGGGATGAACCATACATTGAGGGGTGAGACAGAACATTCCATTTGACCTCTGGGTCTGGCTGCAGGTAACTTTCAGATGGTCACATAACTGTTTTCCCAGAGATCCAGTATCTAATACATCTCAAACATCAAAACTTACTTTCAATTCTATCTCAGTTACAGGTTTCACATTCTCAGAATAGAGGCAATCATATTTATAGGGCTTTCTGGCTTCATCCTCCCCAACACCCCCCCACTGCTGCCATTTTGTGGCAGTGCCTCAGCACTGCTGGTCATCTTGGGGGTGTGACCTTTATTTTGTTGGCCATTTTGGGTGCCCTGTAATTTTGGTGCCATTTTGGGGCCATGGCCTTTGAACTGTTGGCCATCTTGGAGCATGGTCTCAGCATCATTTGGGGACGTGATCTGCATGCTGTTGGCAATCTTGGGGGCATGGTCTTGGTGGCACTGGCAACTATCTTGGTGGGCGTGGCCCAGCTCTGGCGGCCGCCTCAAGGTCCCCCATGGGGAACGTCCCAGTGTCATCCCTGAGGCACAGCCACTGCCAGTGGGAACCCCCTGTACAGGGTGAAGATCCAACATTTTGGGCAAAAAAGTCCATTTTGGAGAAAAAATAGTGATTTGGCAGCAGAAAAAATGGATTTGGAGTGAATTGGGGATTTGGGGGGGTTTAAAAAGGAGATTCTGGAGCTAAATTGGGGATTTTTGTTGTCAAGTTGAAGTGGCTTGGAAACAAAATGGGGGAAATGGGAAATTTGGAAATTTTGGGGGTAAAATCAGAGGTTTTTGGGGAAAATGAGAATTTGGAGGCAAAAATCAAACTTTTGGGCTCAAAATAGAGAATTTGGGGTAAAAATGGGGTATTTGAGGGCAAAAAAGGGCAATTTGGGGGTGATTCGAGGCTGAAAATTGGGAGGATGTGGGTGGGAGGGTTTGGTTTGGGAGGAAAGCAGGATATTTGGCATGAAAATTGGAGTTTGTGGGGGAAATGTGGGGATTTGGGGGAAAATGGGGAATTTGGGATTGAAATGGGCAATTTGGGGACAGAAGGGCAAAATTTGGGGCGAAACTGGAAATTTTAGTCAAGAATGTGAATTTGGGGGGAGAAGAACCAAACTTTGGGGTTCAAAGTGGCATTTTAGGGCACAAAGAGGTTTTTTTGTGAGAATTTTGGCAAATTTGGGGAACTTGGGGGGCAGATTGGCAGTTTTGGGAGAGAAAGGGCAAATCTGGAGTCAAAATGGGCAATCTGGGACCAAATGGCCAAATTTTGTACCAAAAGGGACAAACTGAAGGATCAAAATGAGGAATTTTGGGGGGCAGAAGTGTCAATGTTTGAAATAAAATGGGAAAATTGGGGTCAAAATGGAGCCAAAATGGCTGACTTGGGAGTCAAAATCAACAATTCTGGGTTAAAATGGACAGATCTGGGTTAAAATTGAACATTTTATGGAAATTTAAGAGTCAAAATGGGCAATTTGGAGTCAAAATGTGTGATTTGAGGCAAAAGGGTAAATTTTTAGACTAAAAGTAAAAATTTTATGCTCAAAATGGGCAAATTGGGGGAAATTTGGGCTCAAAATGGGCAATTTCAGGTTAAAAAGAGCAATTTGTGGGCAAAAGGGTGAATTTTTGAACTAAAATGGGAAATTTAGGATCAAAATGGGGAATTTGGAGTTAAAATGGCAGATTTGAGGGCAAAAGGGACAATTTTGGAGTATAGGAGAATTTTGAGGTAAAAAATTGGGTGATGGAGGCAATTCAGGGGCAATTTTGGACTAAAATGGGCAATTTTGGACTAAAATGGACAATTTTGGGGACCAAATGGGTGATGTGAGGGTCAAGATCAACAATTCTGGGTTAAAAATGGGCAAATTTGGGTAAAAATTGGAGATTTGAAGATGATTTAAAGTCAAAACAGGTGTTTGGGGCAAAAGGGTCGAATTTTGGACTAAAATTGACAATTTGGAGGTCAAAATTGGCAATTTGGGGGCAAAGAGGTCAATTTTTTTTGGCTAAAATGGGAAAATTTGGGTCAGAACAGGCAATTTCCAGTCAAAATGGGTATTCTGGGGGCAAAGGGATTAATTTTTAGATTAAAATGGGGAATTTGGGGCTCCAAATGGGCAGTTTGGGGGTAAAATGGGGAATTTGAGGGCACATTTGGAGTAAAATGGACATTTTTGAGGAAGAAATGGGCAATTTGGGAACAAAGGGATCAATTCTTGGAATAAAATCTACAGTTTTGGGGTCAATATGAATAATTCTGGGGTAAAATTTATAAATTTGGGTGAAAATTGCAGATTTGGGGGAAATTTGGGATCAAAATGGGCACTTTCAGGACAATTCTGGGGTCAAAATGGGTGAATTTGGGGCAAATGGGTCACTTCTGGAGCAAGATAGAGAACTTTAAGTTAAAATGGAGAATTTGGGGACAAAAGGATCTTTCCCTGGACTAAAATGGGGAAATTTGGGTTAAGATGGAAAACTTGGGAGCAATTTTGGGAAACGAGGGAATTTGGGAGTAACATGGGGAATTTGGAGTCAATATGCACAATTTTTGGACAAAAATAGGGAAATCTGGGTTTAAAATGGTGATTTGGGGGCAAATTTTTCTATTTTTGGACTGACAGAAAATTTTGGGGTTAAAATGGACTATCTGGGGACAATCTGGGGGCAAACTCCTCCCCTCCCCCCACTGGCCCCTCCTCTTCCAGCACAGCCAAGCAGCCAATAGGAGCCCCAAGAGCAACAAGACCACACCCACAATGGTACTGACGACCAATGGGAGGAGCCCGAACTGAGCTGGAGGCAAGAACGCCCTCCCCAAAGAACCCTGGGTCAGCAAATACCCTGAAAACACCAAAATCACCCCAAAACCCCCTGTTTCAACCAATTGCTCCCCACACCCCCCTAGAAAAAAATCCCAACATCCCTCCAGGTCAACAAAAAACCCCGAAACTCTCCCAGGTCAACCATCAGCCAATAAAACCCCCAAAACCTTCCCCAAACATCCCAGGTGTACCCATACCCCCCCAAACCAACCAAAACCCCCAACCTATCCCCAAAATGCCCCCCAAACTTTCTCCCAGATCTTTCCTTGTGACCCCAAATTCTGGACACTCCAATTTTGACCCCAATTCTGCCCTCATTACCCCACCCCACACCCCAAAATCTCCCTTAAAACTCCTGAACTGCACCCAATCCCCTTATGGTGGCCCAAAATTCAGGAGCAAAAAAACTCCTGGGTCAGCAAATCACCAAAACCCCCAAAATTTCCTGCCCAAAAAAACCTCTGGGTCAGCAAATCACAAAAAAAATTATCAAAACCACCCCCAAAAAACAACCACAGGGTCAGCAAATCCCCCCAAAACTAAAAACTAGCCCTAAAATCAACCCATGGATTAGCAAATCCCCCAAATCCCCCAAAAAACCAAAAACCCCAAACAGCCCCATAAAACCAAAGCCTGCATCAGTGAATACCCCAAAATCACCCCCAAAAAATTCTCTGAGCCAGCAAATCCCACAAAACCCCCAAAACACCCCCCAAAAACCCTCATTACCCTACCCCATCCCCTCATTTTCTTTCCCCACATTTTGGACCTCCTCAAGATCCCCCAATTTCAGGGCTCACCAGGGACAGCGACAGTGGCGCTGGGCCGGGACAGGACCCAGGCTGTGTCCAGCTGTTCCTTGTAGTGTTGGCTGAAGCACCTGGCTCCAGTCGTGGCCAAAAGGGAACAGGGATGGAGATATGGGGCTGGGGGCTCACGGTGGTCTTGGAGCTCTCACGGTAGAAGCGGAAGTGACACCGGACATGGTCAGAAGGGGAGGACACGAGGCAGGTGAGGGAAATTCGGGATTTGGAACTGTCCAACAGAAGGGACAAGAGGAGGACTGTGTGGGCCTGATATTTCTAAGTCTGAAGAGATTTTAGCCTGCTAACAGTGCTATTTCCCAAGGGAAAAGTTCTCAAGAAAGCCTCTTCTCAAAACAATCTTGGCAAAACAGCTATCCTTTCCCGAAACAATCCTTCTGCAGGTGGTGTTTTGCTGTTTCTCTAGTTTCACCAATGGGATTAGAGAGGTGCCATTCCTAGTCATCAATCATGTTAAGTCTGTATTGGAACACTTTATAAAAGGTGGTAAGAGTTAGACAATAAAGCCTTCTATACTCTTTGCCTTCTGAAATACTTAGAGTCTTTCATCTTTCTTTTATGTCCAACAGCAACAGACTGGCTGAGGGGGAGGGGCTGGGAGACATAGGAAGGTTGTGGTCAGTGGATGTTGTTATTGTGTGATCAGTGGGGTGGTCAGCAGAGTGGTCATTGGGGGGAGGTCAGTGGGTGTGGTTAATGCGTGTGGTCATTGGAGGGTGGGTAGGGTCAATGGGATGGGTGTGGTCACTAGGGTCTGTGTGGTCAGTGTGGGTGTTTGGTTATTGGGATAGGAGTGGTCGATGTGAGGGATGTGATCAATGGAGCAGGAGTGGCTATTTTGATGGGTCTGGTCAATTGTGGTATATGGGGTGGGAGTGGTCAGTGGGGTGTGGTCAGTGGGTGTGGTCAATAGGGGAGGTCATTGAGGTGGTCATTGAGGTGGTCGGTGGGTCTGGTCATTGGGGTGTGGTCAATTGGTGTGGCCAGTAGCTGCGGGCAGTAGGTCTGGTCAGTGGGTGTGGTTGGTGCGTGTGCTCAGCTGGGTGGTCATTGGCATGGGCAGTGGATGTGGTAAGTGGGTGTGGTCAGTGGAGTTGTCATTGGGGTGGGCAGTGGGTGTTGTCAATGAATGCAGTCTTTGGGGGAGTTGGTGGGGTGTCACATTTCACTCTTTTTCTGTTAGGAAAAAAAAGAAAAAAGAAAAAAAAAGAAAAAAGAAAAAAAGAAAAAGGAAAGTTCAGTTTCTGTTTGTGGAGGGACCGTCGGAGTGATCACTCACATCATCTGCATCTGAGTCATCACTTGATGGTTCATCCACCTAATGACTTTAATTTTGGTCACGGTCTCCAGCTTGCCTATTGGCCGGATTTTCCCTTTGCAGTTCCAGGTTAGGACGAACACACTTTGCAGGTACCCAGAGTACCCTGGTATCTGTGGATACACACGCATACCTGTGCCCCAAAGTGACAAGGTCGTAGGAACCTTCCCACTGTTCGGTGACTAAATTCTGCACCCGAACCTTCGCTTGAGGTTGATGCATCTCGTTCGAAGCCTGCAACCAAAGATGGTGGTTCAGAATAACAGGATTATTTGAATTCTGCGGCACCGTAAGGTGATTAATGGTATACAAAGCTTTTGCCAGCCGACTGTGCAGGGTTTCACCCTGCATTCCCCATTTTTGTTTTTGAAGAACCCACTTTAGAGTACCACGAACACATTCTACAGTAGCTTGACCAGTCGGAGAATGAGGGATACCAAACCTGTGTGACACATTGCACAACTGCAGGAACTGCCGCACCTTCTGTGAGGCGTAAGTAGGACCACTGTCGGTTTTCACAGCAGAAGGCATGCTTAGAACAGCAAAGGCCTGCCTCCAGTGAGCAATGACATTGCGAGTCTTTTCTCCAGTGTGAGCAGAAGCCCACATCACAGAGGAGAAAGTGTTGACAGTGACATGCACATACTTGAGCCGGCCAAACTCGGCAACCTGGGTGACATCGGTCTGCCAAATCTCCAAGGCCCTAAGGCCTATGGGGTTTGCCCCTGCTGGCAAAGGCACAGCAAGCGCATGCCAGTCGTCACACAACTCGACAACATCACGGGCCTCAGTTGGCGTCAGCTGAAACTGCTTCTGCAAGGTATGTGCATTCTGATGGAAAAACTCATGTGATGCCTTGCCCTGCATGAGTGTATCAGGCTGAGGTGCTACCCACGCTGGGTTAGCCAACTTGCCAGCCCTCGCACTGCCTTCCGCTACAAACCCTGGCAAATTGGTATGACTCCTTACATGCAGAATGTAGTAGGAAGGAACTCGGGCCTGAATGGCACACCACAGCGTCTTCAGCAAATGAAACAAAGTAGCACTGCTGACCTCCTTCAAAACTGAATAACCCGACCGCTGTGCTATGTTGGCCACATAGGCAGAATCCGTGATGAAATTGAAAGATTGCTGGGAAAATCTTTGAAATGCCATGACAGCAGCCCTCAATTCAACCAACTGGGCTGATCCATCCTAATGACCTTCCAGAAGCTGCCATTCAGATCCATCCCTCCAAGTGACAATGGCCTTACCTGTCCTTCCCAAACCATCAGTAAAGACAGTGGGTTCTTGGACAGGCTCCTGACTAATTTTGGGCAGCAAAGAAATTTCTGTGAGTTTTGCCACATACAATAGCTTGTGGCCGGGCAGATGATAAGTGATCTGTCCAGAAAAGTTTTCCAGAGCACTTTGCAGAGAAATACTGTTTGCAAAGCTCCAGTCAAAGTCCTCCCGCTGTACCGGGAGTACGATCTTTGCGGGATCCGCACCCAATAATTGCAAACACTGTTGTCAGCATTTGATTATCAAATGAGTGATCAGCTCAAACAACGCAGTTGCCATCTTCTGCGCCTGATGAGGCAAGAAGAACCATTCTAAAACATGCAAGAAATTGGACCATTTTTCATTCCATTGGCCAATAATGCCTGTGGGATGCAAATCTGGAGTAATAATGAAAACAGTGGCATCAACAGAGGGGTCAATGCGATAAACTTGGCTAGCAGAAAAAGCTCACTGAACCTCCTCCAGCACCTGACGTGCCTCAGGGGTCAATGTGCAAGGTGACTTCAAATTAATCTGCCTTTAACAAATCAAACAAAGGAGACAGTTGTGTCATGGTCAGTCCCAGATATGGGCATAACCAATTGATGACACCCACCATTTTCTGGGCATCATTCAGTGTCTTCACTGAATATACAAATTGCACCTCTTGCTGTTGGACCGTTCGTTCCAAAATTTGGACTCCCAAATATTTCCAAGGAGGTTGTTGTTGAACCTTTTCTGGAGCCACCTGCAGCCCATGAGAATGCAAAGCATTGATCAACTGAGGCTGTGTCTTCAGCAATTCATCTTGGGTAGATGCAGCCACCAATATGTCATCCATATAGTGATAAAACTGAACATCAGGAAACTGCTTGTGAACTCAAGACAAGGCTCAGGCCACATACCATTGGCATATAGCCGGCAATTTGCGACAACCCTGAGGTAAAACTCTGCATTGATATCACTGTGCCGGTTCAGCATTGTTGATAGCTGGCACCAAGAAGGCGAATTTCAGTCTGTCATTGGGATGCAAAGGAATTGTAAAGAAGCAATCCTTCAGATCCACAATGAGGACTGGCCAATCTGCGGGAAGAATGGTGTATGACGCATACCAGCCTGCAACATCCCCATGCTTTTCATCACGGCATTAACTTTCCAGAGGTCTTGTAACAACCTCCATTTCCCAGATTTCTTTTTGATGCAGAAGATAGGAGTGTTCCAGGGACTGGTAGAAGACTCCAGATGACCCTGGTCCAACTGCTCCTGAACTAAATCACGAAGGGCTAATAATTTTTCTTGAGGAAGGGACCACTGATTCTCCCAAACAGGTTTGTCCACCAGCCACCATATAGGAAGCATGGGAGGACACTCTGCACCTTTCATTGCAGTGACCCTCATCAAAATTCCATCCCAATGCACACTTCCCATGTGGCCAGAACATCCCTCCCCCAGAGACTGACACGAGTTTCAGCTGTTACATGAGGCCAAACCATGGCCGTCTGTCCCTCTGGGTTTGTGATCATCACAGGCCTCTGGCTCATGTAGCATTGCACCTTTCCTCCCAACCCCGCGACAGACATCTGCACCAAGTCCAGTGGCCACTCCGGGGGCCAAGCGCCAAGGGAGAGAATCATGATGTCCACACCGGTGTTGAGGAGCCCGTAGAGGTGGATCTCTGACAGTGTTCACCAGGGATGGACAGAGTACACATTTTTTCAGGACAGTCTTTGGTCAGGACAGCAGTCCAGTGAACCTGAGGCAGTCCAGTGGATCCAAAGCTGCCATTTCCCTACAATCGGTTCTCTGCTCTGTGAACAGAAGACTTAAAAGGCACAAGTTGAGCAATTCTGGTCTTTTCAAGGATAGTGATGGGGGTATGGGTGTGGAAACCATGGCATAAATTTGTCCTGTGAAATCTGCATCAATGAGTCCTAGATGCACCATGGTGGCACTAGACCTCCCCATGAGGAAAGCACTCATACCCCCACCCAGAGGACCAAAAGCATCCAAGGGAACTTTGTGCACTCCACAAGAGTCTAAGGTGACTGTTGCTGCTGTGCAGGCATCGAGACCTGCTGAGCCGCAGGTGCTCGCTGTAAGCCAGCCAAGCAAACTTCCATTGGCTCCGAGCCCTGGAAACTGAGTGCGTCCCCTCTTTGCACTTCACTTCCCGTTTCCTGAGCTTGACAAAGGCTGACCATTAACATGAACTGTTGCCTTACAGGTATTCAAGGTATGATTCAGTCCTCCACACCGACTGCAGAATCAGACAACAGTTATCTCCTTCTGTACTTTCTTTCCCTGTTTCTTGCTAGCCTGAGCATTCCTCTGCTTTTGCTGTCTGCCCTGCAGCCCAGTCCAGGCCGGCTGCAGAGCAATAGCCACAGCAGCCACCTTATAATCTGTGGCACCTACCTTTGCACAGGCCTGTGCCATTTGCAGTAGAGAAGGATCATCAGGAAGGGCTTCAGTGATCCTCCTACACTTGGCATTGCAGTTAGTTCTCGCAAGGTTTTTGAGCACAAGCTGCCTTTTATTCATATCCTCCACCTGCCTCTCAACAGAGGCAGTCAACCCCTCTGCAAATTGCAGAAGGAGTTCGTGTGTTCCCTGAACAACAGTCACAAAGGACTCCTTTGGAGCAGCCATTTCCATGGTTTGAACCAATGCTGCCATGCCCGTTCTGTGGCGCTAGTCAAGCACCAGAGGGTGAAGGGCAACCTGCCTTTGAAGATCAGCAAAATTACCCATACCCAGCAACACATCAGTTCCAATCACACACCTGGGATCCTGCTGACTCAATGCAGTATTCTGCGCTACAACTCTGCCTGCCAACTGAGTCCATTTGCATTCAAAGATGTCATATTCTACAGGCCGAAAAGGAACACGAGCCAAACGCTGGATGTCATAGGGTGGCATCAGCATCAAGAGATTGAAGCACCTACTTCAGCAGGTACTTCAGCAGACCCCAGCCCATATTTTCCAACCTTAATCCAGAGCTCGCTCATGGCTTTCCACTATAAAGGTTAATGGGTGTTATAATTTGCTCCCTCAAGTACAGGGAAAGCCTGATGGCCTCCTGGGGAGGCTGCCGCATCTGCTAAATCTCATCCTGTGGACTCCACTGGAACAGGGCCAGAGGCCTGACTGAGGGGCACTTCAACATCACCCGATATCACAGTGGTCTCTGCAGCAGCAGAAGGCTAGAGAATTCATCTCCACCCTCCAGGGGGCAATGTGCTGAGTCACAATCGACCATCTTCTTGACCTTGTTTTTGCATCATCCCAAAATTGTGTGTGGTCTCTCGGACATACAGTCACCTGACACGGGGGTAAAGTCCACAGGCCAGCTGAGGAAGACCCACCAGCCTGGGACCCCCTGCTCTGAGAAGACACTGGTCTCATAATGGCTGTGTCTCCACCTGTGCCAAAAGTGAACACCACAGGGCTTGCGCTGGCTAGCGCCGCCCTCCGCGGACAGCATGCAACTCTGACATGGGGTGGAGTAGGCCCGGCTGGGGCCCTCCCTCCCCCAGGATGAGGAGGGGGTGGGACACAGGGAGGGGCGTGGCCCACAAAGCTGCAGCTCTATTTTTCGCCACTGCCAAAGGCTCGGGTGACAGAGGGGATGATGAGGGAGCGGAGGGAACCTTGGGGGTGACAGCATGCAGCGCAGAGGGGGGTGCGGCCAGTGGAGCCGCGGCACCGCCCCACTCTGCCATCAAAGACTCCACCGCCAGCGAGACTGGCTGCACGCGCCACTTGGTGTGGGGAAAAGCCCCAGGAGGGGTGGGGATCAGTGCCAGGCCAGCGGAGTCTGGGCTGGTGCCTGTGCTGCGAGCAATGCCACCCGCCACGCCCGGCAGGGCCGGGACAGGGAGGGGAGCGGACAGAACTGCCCCCAATAGAGTCTCACCTATGTCACGGAAACCCATAGCGGGTGCTGCCCACTCCGGACTGGGTCCAACAGGTCTATTAAAATGCCAGTTTTCTCCTCTGGAGTTGCAAGGCAATATTTCATGGCAACGCCACAGCTCGAACATTGCACTGTCACAAAATCCATGTCCAGAAGAACCGCAGGCAGCACCCACAATCCCCCAACTCCCCCCAGCACTGGGAAGGCCAATGGAGAGTGCAGCTGCCCCCTGCCCTCCCGTCTCCCAGGCTCAGGGAGGGGCAGAGTCAGTGCAGCCATCTCCATGGGACCATCAGAGACCCGCAGGTTCCTGCCCATCTGCCGGTCAGCCAAACCAGCTTGCTGGGGGTGCCATCCACCCCTGGGGAACTGATTCTGTGACCATGGAGGGGAACCTTCCCTCTTTCAGTGGCCTGGGGGGGAAGGGAGAGCTCCGTCTCAGCTTCCGAGAGCGGCAGCTCCTACCCCTCAGTTTCACTGTCCAAGCCAGACAGATCCCCTGCTGAGCTAGGAGAGGATGATGCACAACCTGCTATTAGAGAATAGCAGCATTTCCAAAACAGCATCAATTCGGCCATGTCTGCATTGAATCCTGCAGATAAAGTCAGGATCATATATTCACCCAATTTGCCCCGACTCTCTGTAGAGAATGCATTCTCAGGGGTAACAAAAAAACCATGATCCTTTCCTTACAGATACAATCTCTGAAATTCATCCTCCGTAACAAAAACTTGCTTCTTTTCCAGCAGATTTATCCAAAATTCAAAGACCACCGTATCTCCTGCAGAAGATGCAGATACTACCATCTTTGCAGCTGAACGTGGGGGGAGGGGGGGGGGGGTACCCTCACGGGGGGCCTACCGTACCTGCACAAAACATGGACTGCAGTTCCACCTGCATCTGGTGCAGGTCACCAGATGTTGCTAGAGGACATAAAAGATACTCACAGAATCTTTGACTCCAGAAGGCTGAAGAGAAAAACTTTTATTATTTACAAAGACCTTGCTTATATAGGTTCTGAACAATGACCAGGGATTGGAGAACAAGGTTACTACCTCTCCATCCCACTGGCCAGGCTAGAAGTCAATCAGTTGACTCTCATCATAAAGGAATGTGAAAAACATGATTGTTTATACTACTAACTGTGAGTACTCAGCTACACAGCTGTAAACATCTCACAAAAGCTCACATAATATGGCAACAGTGGGTGTGGTCAGTGGGTTTGGTTACTGGAGTGATCAGTGGGGTGGTCATTGGGTTGGTCAGTGGGTGTGGTTTTGGGGGTGGTCAGCGGAGAAGTCATTGTGGTGTGATCATGGGGCGGTCAGAGGGGTGTGGTCATGGACTGGGTGTGGTCACTGCGGTACATGTGGTCAATGTGGGTGTGTGGTCATTGGGGTGGTCAGTGGGTGTGGTCAGTGGGTGTGGTTAGTGGGTGTGATCAGTTGGGTGATCACTGGGGTGGGGACAGTGGTGTGGTCACTGGCTATGGACAGCTGGGAGTGGCCAGTGGGGTGTGGTCAATGACTGTGGTCATTGGGGTAGTCAGTGAGTGTAATCAGTGGGCGTGGTCAATGGGTGTGGTCAGTAAGATGTGATCAGTGAGGCATGGTCTGTGGATTTGTTATTAGAGTGATCAGTGGGGTGGTCTTTGGGGTGGTCAGTGGGTATGGTCAGGGGGGTGGTCAGAGGGATGGTGAGTGTGGTCACTGGGTGTGGTCAGTGCCATGGGTGTGGTCATTGTACTCATTAGGGTGTGGTCATTGGAGGGTGGGTAGGGTCAATGGGATGGGTGTGGTCACTGAAGTGGGTGTGGTCACTGGTATTGGAGTGGTCAATGTGAGGGATTTAATCAATGGAGCAGGTGTGGTCATCTTAGAGTGTGGTCAAAGAGGTGGGTGTGGCCATTTTGATGGGTCTGGTCAATTTGGTGTGGTCAATGGGGTGGGGGTGTGATTAGTGGGGAAATGATCAGTCAGGGGGATGTGGCCACGGAGGTGGGTTTGATCAATGGAGTTGCCAATGAATGGGTGTGGTCATTGCAGTGGGTGCATTCCATCAGAATCCATTGTGACACAGTGGCCTCCCAGGTCCCATGAGGCCATGCTGTACAATAATGGAGCTTTGTTTCTACTAGGCCTGGCAATGTCCTGGGTGCACCTGTGTCCCATGAGGTCCCACTTGGTCAAAGCAGAGCCTTGCTTCCATGAGATTCCATGGTGTTACAGTGGTCTCCTGGGTTCCATGAGGCCCCTCTTTGTAACAATTGAGGCTTGGTCCCTGATGCCTGACAAACAGCTCTGTTTGGACCACCGGGGTCTTTCCACACCAAACAAAACTGTAAAAGATGTCTTAACACTGAACTCAGGCTCTAAACCAAACAAAATACCACCTTTATTCAGTTAGTCACATGCCTGTGTGTCGGATCCAAGGATTCTTGGGCTCTGATACTGTCTGGACCACAGCTGGGGCCCCCCTGGGGGTGCTGGCCAGAGGCAGGGGGGCGTGGTGCGGGGCAGGAGCTGGATGTCTCTGTGTTCCAGGGGGTTTTCCATATGCCTTGCCTGTCCTGGCAGAGTCGCCAAAAACTGATGCCTTGAGAGGCCGCCTAAAACAGGGGCTATACAGAGTAAAGAAGTAAAGTAGGTATTTATTAAAAAGGCCTTCAAAGAACACACCTTGGGCTGTACAAGAGCCTGGCTGAGGCTACACCCAAGATGGATGACAGATCATGAGTTTTCACACTTTTCTAAGTTTGGTTTATTTACATATTGGGGTTAATTGTCCAGTAACAGCTTCAGGTAATGAAGTCCCATCCTCCCAGTTTACTCTCTTGAATTTGCTGTTGTTTATACTTTCTTTGGTCTGAAGCTGCAATGATGACCTTGGTTTTCAGGCTGCAAAATGATTGCTTTGTCTAGCTGAACGGTGAAGAGAACTTGCTAACACTCTATATGAAGTTCAGTTAGAAACTAATGCAGTACAGAATCTGGAAAATATAAATGCTAAAACTTAAAGCATCAGTCCATGAGGTTCTATTGCATCACAATGGTCTTCTGGCTTCCATGAGACCCTGCTGTGTTTACAATTGACACTTGGTTCCCTGAGATTCCATGGCAGCACTGTGTTCTCCTGTCATTCATGAGGCTGTGCTGTGTCACAATGGACACTTGTTTCCTCCAAGGCTGGACATGTCCCAGTGGCACTGACTTTCCATGAGGCCATGCTTTGTCACAATGGGACCTTGGTTCCATGCGATTCCATTGTGTTCACAATGTTGTCCTTAGTTTCAAGAGAGCCTGAACAATTAACAGTTAACAACTAACCCTTGGTTTCTTGAGATCCCATTGCATCACAGTGGTCTCCTTGGTTCCATGAGGTCCCACTGTGTCACAACGGATCCTTGATTCCACGAGCCATGGCAAAATCACAGTTGCACCTGAGTTCCATGAGACCATGCTGTGTTCACAATTGACACTTGGTTCCATGAGAATACATTGCATCACAGTGGTCGCCATGTTTCCACAAAGCTGCACTGTGTCACAAGGGGTACTAGATTCCACAACAGCTGGCAACGTCCCAGTGGCACCTGTATCCCAGAAGGCCCCACTTGGTCAAAGTAGAGCCTTGCATCCATGAGATTCCATGTTGTCACAGTGGTCTGTTGAGTTCCATGTGGCTGTGCTGTGTCACAATGGACACTGAGTTCCATGTGCCCTGGCAATATCCAAGTGGCACGTGGCTTCCATGAGGCCCCACTGCATTAACAATTGCACTTGGTTCTGCAAAATTGTATTGTGTCTCCTGACCCTGCTGTGTCACATTGACCCCTTGCTTGCACAAGCTCTGGTAATGTCCCAGTGGTTCCTGGGTTTCCTGATCACAGAATCACAGAATGTGTAGGTTGGTAGAGACCTTCAAGATCATCGAGTCCAACCCATGCCCTAACACCTCAACTTGATCATGGCATCGAGTGCCACATCCAGTCTTTTTTTAAACATGTCCAGGGATGGTGACTCTACCATCTCCTTGTTGGAGTCCAGGGCATTCCTTTGGTTGCCCTGGAAGGTCAGAGACCTGTACAGGGGGGTCTGAGACCCTGGCACAGAGCCCAAGAAGACAGTGGCTTTGATCTCGGTCCATGGGAAAGGCTTCCAACACTGAGAGATTAATTACAGGCGACAAGACTGTGAAAGATAGTAGTTTAGCTTATCAAAAGGTGAAAAACCATAGTTTTGGGTTCTTTAGTATGGAAGTGGATGGGAGCAAGATGAAGGACTTTGGGCGTTGTCTCTTGCTTCTTCTTTCTTCTTCATTCACTCCATCTTCTGCAGTGATGGTGGCACAAAGTAATTTAAGGAGATTGGGTCAGAGTAGAGATGACCTGTTTAGTACAGGTAGTAGGTATTGGCAAGTAACTATAAAGAAAGAACACATAATAATAAGTAGAAGATTCAGCGACCTCCCAGCACAGGGGGAGTCGTCAGATGCCGGAGCAGCTGCACAGATCTTAGCTGCGCACAGAAAGAATTGTGAGATAGGAAATAATAAACAAAGTGTGCAACCTAGAGAAATCAGAACCTGAAGACTCCATTTCTTTCTTGCATCTGGCTCAGGGCTTTTCAGAAGGCAAAGGGCTTTAAAACCATGTGAATCTCAGGAGCAACACCCAAGACCTCCCCAGGCAGACTATTCCAGTACCTTATCATTCTTTCTGTGAAAAGCTTTTTCCTAATGTCCAGCCTATATTTCCCTTGACACAGCCTGAGACTGTGTCCTCTGCTTCTGTCAGCTGCTGCCTGATGCCCTACTGTTTCACAATTGAATATTGGTTCCATGAGATTTCATTGTGTCACCGTGCTCTCCTATGTCTCATGTGTCCTTGCTGTACCACAATGGAGCCTTGTTTCCACTAGATCTTGAAACATCATAATGGCCTTTGAGTTCCATGAGGCCGCTCCTTGTAACAACTGACTCCTCGTTCCGAGAGATTCCATTGCATCACAATGGTGTCCTTGGTTTCACGAGTTCCCACTCTCTCACAATGGAGCCTTGCTTCCACAGCATTCCATTGAGTCCCAGTGGTGTCCTTGGTTCCAGGAGACCCTGCTGTGTTGGCAATTGACACTTTTTTCCATGAGATTCAATTGCCTCACAATGGTCTCCTTGGTTCCATGAAGCACTGCTGTGTCACAATGGGCACTTGGTTCCACAGTGGCAATGTCCCAGTGGTGCCTACATTCCTTGAGGATGTGCTTTTTTACAATTAAAGAGTTTGTTGTTCAAGATTCCATTGCCCCAGAATGTTCTTCTGGGTTCCATGAGGCTGTGCTGTGCCACAAAGGACTGTTGGTTCCATGAGTTTCCATTGCATCAGAATGTTCTTCTGGCTTCCGTGAGGCCATGCTGTGTCACAATGGGCACTTGGTTCCATGAAATTCCAGGAGTCACAATGGTCTCCTGGTCCCTGTCTTGGTTTAAAAGACAGGTGTCTGCCAAGGAAGGCAGGAACCTTACTGGCATGGGAAATATGACCCTCTTCCTTCCAAATTATTAGAACTTTGAGTTTACTGGGCTTTCATGCAAAGATACAAGAAAAGGAGTAACAATTCTCTAGTAATATTGATATATAATAAGACAAACAACAACAAAACCAGAATCCCAGTAGCGGCCCTCTCTTGGCCATCAAGCAACGGCCCCTTGGGTGCAGTTCTGGTTAGAGCCAGCAGGGGCGCTGGTGGTTCCCAGACGGGAAGGGCAGGGGTGATGATCGCCCCACAGCTGCAGGGAGCGCTGTGGTGCGAGCTCAGCAGCCTCTCCACTGGCATTGGCAGCTCTGGCAGCAGCCGAGAGAGGAAAGGGACTACTTTTTCCAAACCCCTGGAACAACCAGTCTGAGAGCCACTCCAGGAGCAAACTGAACAGTAGCAGGAACCTCGGAGCAGTGTCTGGACCAGCAGAGGTGACAAGATTCCTGGGGATGGCAAATGAACGCACAGCACTAACCCTGAAACGGTGGCAGAAGCAGAAGCAGAAGCAGAAGCAGAAGCAGAAGCAGAAGCAGAAGCAGAAGCAGCAGGGGGTCCTGGCAGATGCAGGGTGTCACACTAAAGTGTAGCAAAACCCCCTTAAGCCCTGGCAGAAAACAGCAGGGGCTGGGTGAGACATTTCCCCTTTACACAGCTCACTGGTGATGGCCAGTCCTGAGCTTTGGTTACCAAGCAGAGGGAGCAGCCCAGCTGGGACAGGGTGCTCCCAGGTCTTGGCACACCACGCACCAGCCCTGGGCTCCAAAGTGGCAGAGGAGCAGAGAAGCAAGCTGGCAAGCCCTAGTCACAGTGCCAAAGGAGAAAAAAGCAAGAGGAAAAAAGCAAAAGGCCAAAACCAAATGGCAACAGGATCTCAAATCAGATGCACTGTGCCACATGACCACTGAGTCAATCATCCCAACCAGAAGGAAGAGCAGCCCCTGGCCCCCAACCCCAGCAAGATCCTGGGCTGCCCCTCCACCCATTGCTATATTCCTGGAGCCGGGGAGGGGAGGGGAGGTAGTGACCATTCCGGACACAAACCAAACAAGAACCCAAAATGGTTATGGGATATGAACCATCCCCAAGACAGTTCCATGACGCTGTCGGTGTCACAACGGGCACTGGGTTATTGTCTTGGTTTGGAAGACAGGTACCTGCTAGGGAGAGGCGGGGCCTCTCTAGGCAGGATCTGCCACCGTTCAGTTGTTGCTGTCAGTGCCAGCAGAAGCAATGGCTGGAGCAGCGGGTGCTGACAGTGCCCCAAGCCCCGGGGCCGGAGGGGTCCCTGGGCTGGGGGCTGGGATAGAGCTGCCCCTTGTTCTTCCTCTGCCTCCCACAGAGCTGGGTCGGGCACAAGTGGAGCAGCACAGCAAACAGGGAGCCTGTGGGTCTCTTCCAGCCCAGTTTGCTCAGAGGTTGGGCCTTGGAGCTTCAGGTGGACAAAGGCAGCTGCTTCTGGTCCCACTGTGTATCCCCGTGTTCAGCAGTGCTGCTCCATCAGTCTGTGCAGAGCAACGGGGAAAGGCCTCAGCCTTTTTAATATTTATATATTTATATATTTGTATATTTATATATTTATATAAATATATATTTGTATATTTATATATTTATATATTTATATATAAAGATATTTTCATATAAATATACATATTTACATACACACATATACACATATATACATATATACATATATACATATATACATATATACATATATGTATAGAGAAATATATATTTATATTTATACATTTTAGCAAATGAATTCATGTTCATTGACTACAAGTTATACATTTCTCTTATTTATTAGTATTCTATCTTCTATTGGTTAAGGATTTTCTTGTTTCTCATGCTAATTAGTCCTTCTTTTCTTTTCAGTTGATGGGGTTTTTTGGGTCAGTGGTCTATGAGTTGGTAGCGATGATCTCCTCCTGCAGGAATTACCTTTTGCCCAGATGGAGCTGATTTTGGCACAATTGACGAGTTGGCTTTATTAGCTTTTCCTTATCTTGGGACTTCTGCCAGACATCCTTTTGTCCAATAAATTTTGCATTCTTGATGTCCACTATCAGTGGAACATCTTTTTTCTCAAGCTTTGTTAACCTCCCTCTAAGTCTGAGATCATTGAAGCATGCTCAGGCCTAAACCTCGGTAAGTTCTACCAATAAGTAATTTGTTTTCTCTAACACATTGACTTCACCTAGAGCTTGCTCGTGAACTGCTCTCTATTTCACAGATTAAATATCCATTCCTGTTGATTAGATTTGAAAGTATACAAAGATCAAACATTAAAGAACATAATTTCTTAAGAAAATTATACATTTTCCCCATTTTGCCACAGTATTGAATAGTGTGAGACCTGGACATGAGGTAAATGGCACAGAAAAAGGGGTGGAGTGTGCTGGTTATGGCTGGGGGAGAGTTAACTTTCTATGAAGTCACTGGTATAGAGCTGTGGTCTTGGGTTTGCGCTGAACATACAGTTGATAATATAGAGATGTCTTTGTTATCGCTGAGCACTGCTTGCACAGAGCCAAGGCCTTTTCTTCTTTTCATACTACTACACTGATGAGGAAGATTGGAGTATGTGGGAGTTTGGGAGGAGACAGAGCTGGGACAGGTGACCCAAACTGACCAAATAATACCATGCTCAAGATATAAAGCAGGGGGAAGAGGAAGGGAAGATGTTTGCAGTGATGATGTCTCCCCAAGTCATCAGTACATTTGATGGGGTTCTGCTGTCATGGAGATGGATGAACACCTGCTTGCCCATGGGAAGCAGTGAATTAATTTGTTGGTTTGCTTTGTTTGCATGCAACGCTTTTGCTTTCTTTATTGCACAGTTTTTATTTCAATCCATGAGTTTTCTAACTTTTATACACTTCTAATTCTCTCCCTGATCCTGCTGGAGGGGGACTGAGCAAGTGGCTGCAAGGGGATTGATTGCTGGCTGGGATTAAACCATGACAGATGCTTCAAAAGCCCTGGGGACTCCCAGCTCAGAGCAGCCAGCAAACCCTGCTGGTCACCTTCCAGGATGCCCAGATCAAGGCCATCTGCCATGGGCAGTCTCTCCCCTGAGCCACCAGTACAGGGGCTAGGTGATTTTCTTTCTGAGGAGAAGTATTGTCATTCTCTATCAGGACCCCAGCCTCTGAAATTTTGATAGACCTCCAGAACTGAATACATCTGTGGATTGCTGTGGAGAATCGGGAATAAGCATGTTTTGTATCAAACATTCTGACTGTTATGACAGGAAAGGTGTGATAGAGGGCAGTGTCCTGCAGAGGTGGGGCAATGGGTTCAGAGCCAAATTCCTGCTCTGCCTTGAGACTCATGCCCATTCTCCCCTGCCCCAACTCACTTCTGGAGGAGGGCTCAAAGGGCTGGCTGTCCAGGTCCAAACAAAATGACACAAAAAGCCTAGTTTGCATGAGAGGCTGCACCCATTTAACTAACTACTAAAGGAATTGCTCACTTCTTCCTGTCTTTTGCTTTTGTTCTGGAGTGACATGGTAAATTGTGAAAGTTTTTGTTGTAGGTGGAATTTGCCTTTTTTTTTTTAGTTTTTTATTAGTCTTAGTTTTTCTGATGCTGCTGGAAAATGCCAAAGTCCAGGCCCCAGTGGGCCACAGGTGCAAGTTCATAGTGCTCCCCTGAGTGTTTTTTAGTTTAGAGTAGATTTAAATAGTTTTGAGAAAAAGAAAGAAAAAACAGTTTAGGGATCTTCTTTGCTCTAGTTAGTTAAAATTAATTAAAAGTAAAAAGATTTTTGTTTTGCAATTTTGTTGAGATTCAGCTGAACACTTAGTCCAGAGAAGAATATGGAGGAGTTAGGTAGTTTTCTTAAAACAAACTCTGTGGGTTTTTTTGCTCTCCTTTTTCTCTCAGAACCAGTCTTAAAGGCACAAAACTCAATATACAGCACAAACAGAACAGATGACTGGGGATACAAGCATCATAAAGTCATCCTAGGACAGCTTGCTTTCTTTTGCAACTTCAGCTCCAGATCATCCATGTGGCAAGACCAACGTGGGATCTAAAGACTGGTGGTGTTCTTGCTTCTCTCTCTCCTTCACCTTTATTTTTCTCCTTCCTTGCTTTCTCTGAGCAAAACATGGCTATCATATTCTACCCCATACTCCATGCTGAGGTTTGCTGTGTGAGTGGGAGAGCTTGTGGAAGTGTTGTGGCTTGTTAGGCAGCTCCTTTGAGGAGTTCATTGTGCGAGCTGAGAACTCATTGAAGTGTACTGTACAAAATTAAGGGCTTGTTAGCCATCACATTTGTAGAGGTCTATTATAAAATTTAAGAGCTTTTTAGTCAACACTTGTCGACTCTAAATAGTTGCCTGGTTGTTGGAGTTATGGTGACTGTACAAAAAGCATAAGAGTTGCCTAACAGATGTCCAGTGTCCTTCTTTAGCCTGACAAGAATTTATAACAAACATCACACCTTATATCAATAGGCTGTGACAATTGCTTCCACAGAAAAAATGTGTCCAGACAGAAAGATGTTGCTGGCATTTACCACTCTTGGACAGCCTCTCATCCTGCAGCTGGGCAGCTCCCATCTGACTTGGGGCTAGGTGATTTCTTTGCCAAAATAAGAGTGCCGCCATAGTTTGCAGAAGGTATTATCTAAAATTTGGATATTGTCGGGGGCTTACCCCAACATTGAGGTGGTTTCAGGGTCCTTGCTCCTCTGCACAGCTCCGAGCCGAGCCGAAGGAAGAGATGGAGTTCTCAGGTTTAGATTTTTCAAGGTTGCATACTTCGTTTATTGTTTCTTATCTTACAATTTTCTCGGAGTCCAACAAGATGTTCACAGCTGCATGGATTCCTCACGTCTCCCCCCGAGCTGGGCTGTTCTTATCTTTTATACTAATTACTACGTATTTCTTGTTTACTATTTCTTACCAATGTCTATCACTATTACTAAAAAGGTCATCTTTACTTTGACCCAATCCTCACTAACTACTTTGTGCCACGTCAATGCAGCAATGGAGTGAGGGAAGGAGAAGGAGAAGAAGAAGGAGACAACGCCCCAGATTCTCCATCTTGTCCTCATTCACTTCAATGCTAGAAACCTAAAACTACTATTTTCTTATTCTGTGATAAGCTAAACTACCATTTCTCACATTCTTGTGGCCTGTAAACCTTCTCTCAGTGTAGGAAGTTTTTCCCATGGACTGAAATCAAAGCCAGTGTCTCTCTGAGCTCTGGGCTGGGGTCCCAGACCCCCCTGCCCAGGTCCCTGACCCTCCAGGGCAACCAAAGGAATGCCCTGGACTCCAACAGGATATCCAAAATAGAATATATCCAGGGATTGCTGCCACACAAAAGGTGCCAGGACAGAAAGTGATTGCTGGCCTTTCCCTCTTCTGGGCAGCTTATCACCTGCAGTAGCAGATCTGTTTGGTGCCTCCCTTGCCATATAATACTGCCTGAGGAAGGAAAGATACAGCTTACTGCTGCAGATGAGAGATCCCACTTTGGTATATCCTTGTTTTGGTAGCTGAGCTGAAGGCTCTCTCACGGCCCAGACAGTATTTTGTAGAGACCAGAGCTTTTCTTCTAGACTTGAAAGCTGCCTACTTATGAGTCAAATGTACCTCAGGTTACAAACTCAGGATAAATTGAGGGCTCGAAGCCTCAGGTGCTACATGGCCAGTGTCCCATTGAGAATGTCCAAATACCCATTTCTAGGTTGTAAAGTCACTTTTTCGGGGCCGAAAGCCTCATTTGAAGGATCTGAAGCTATTTTTAGTACTCAGACTCTTTCTAGGAACCACGGTTTCATTTTTAGGGTCCAAAACTGCCTGGAATTTGTCCAAACCCTCATTTATGTGCTCCATGTGCTGCTCTTAAAGTGTCAAGACCAATCCAAAGGGCTAAGAGCATCATTTTGAAGGCCCAGGTCTGATTTGGAAGGTCCAAAGCCTCATTTGTAGAGACCAAAAGTCTCATTTTAAGGCCCAAATCATCTTTGTAACTTCCAAAGCCTCGCTGTCAGGGGCCAAAGACTCCTTTTTAGGATTCCGTCTTCAATTTGGCAGGCTCAAAGCCTTCTTTTAAGCCTCCAAAGAGGCATTTCCAGGCTGAAAATCCTTCATTTGTGACATTGAATCATCCCTAAAGACACTAGACATAACTTCAGAGTTCAAACCCTCCTTTTCATTTCCAAAGACCCATTTTTAGGGCCCAAGGTTTCATTTAGAAGGCCCAAACCCTTATTTGTAAGAGTTCTAAGCCCTTTTTTACAGCTTAAAATTTTTGCTGGAGTGTCAAAAGCCCTCTAAGCGGCACAGAGGTTCATTTCTTGAGGCCAGAGATTGACTCCTTTGCACAGTGCAAAGAATCATTTGTAGCATCTTACATATTCTTTTCTTGTAAAGCCACTGTTTTGGGGCCCAAATCCTCATTCTTAGCCTCCCACTCTCTCTTTTATTGCTCATAGACTTTTTAAGGGCCCACAGTTTCATTTTGAGGATTCAAAACTCATTTGACAGAGAGAAATCTTCTGCTATCATTCCGAAGTTACTTTGGAAGAAAACACGAGGCTTTTGACCTTCTCAAAATCCTGGTTTTGGCTCCCAAAGCAGCTGTTTTTAGGCTACAGAGCCTCAGTTACAGTGTCCAAAGTGTCCATTTCAGTTTTCAACATCTCCTTTTGGCAGTCCAAAACAAATTTTTTCCTCTCCAAAACTTCCTTTTACACTCTAAATAGGCATTTTTTGGATCTAACTAGTCATTTTTAGGGTCCAAGCCACATCTTGATTGTCCAAACCTTCATCTGCAAGATTCAAAGCCCTCTCTTATGGCCCCAAGCCTCATTTATAGAACCCAAATCTTTGCTTCTAGGCTTGAAAGAAGAGGGACACGATAGTTCAATTTCAGAGAAGCAAAGATGCTCAGTGGGCTGGAGCACCTCTCTCAAAAAGACAGTTCTAGAGAGTTTGGGTTTTTCAGCCTGGAGAAGAGAATGCCCCAGGGTCTTCTAGCACCTTCTAGTCCCAAAAGGGTCTCCAGGAGATCTGGAGAGTGACATTGAACAAAGGGGTACAGAGTGACAGGACAAGAGGTAATGGTTTCAAATAGACAAAAATTAGGTTTAGATTAGATTTTGGGAAGAAATTCTTCCCCGAGAGGGTGGTGAGGCCCTGGCACAGGTTGCTGTGAGTCGCTGAGAACAGCTGTTCCATCCCTGGAAGTGTTCAAGGCCTTGACAGGGCTTGAAGCTGCCTGGTCATGTAGAACATGCCCCTGCCTGTGACAAGGGATTTTGAACTAGATGATGTTTAAGGTTCCTTCCAACCCAAGACATCCTAGGATTCTAGGATCCTGTTATTCTGTGATTCTGTGCCTGGATGATCCTATGAAGGTAGCCTTTTTAGGGACCAAACACTTATTTTTAGGTCTCATACCTGCATTTTTAGTGTCCAGTGACTCATGGCTGCTCTTCTGGAGGCGCAGCACCTGCCAGGGGACTGCCCTGGCCTATGGTCTCCATAGGCTCCAGCTTCTTGGTGGAGCTGTTGATGGTCACTTTAGGGGGACAGCAGTGCTGCCTGGATTCTCTTTTAGGCATCTGTGACACCTTGAGCCTGGGAGGAAGGTCACCTGCAGGGTGAAACAGGGCTTTCCCACCCCCCTTCTCAAGCAGGGGCATCTGCACCTGCAGCCACTTGTCCAAGATCATGCACAGAGGGCTATGGAATATATCCAAGGATGGAGCCTCCACAGGCTCACTCAGTAGCCTCTTGTGGGTGTTTGGCAGCCTTTACTGCTCCCTTTCTGAACTGCAAGGGGTGCCTGCCAGCCTGTCTCTGCAGCCTGCCCAGATCCCTCGGGGAGAGCAGCACAACCCCTGGCCTAAGTGCCACTCTTCCAGTTCGCTGTCATGTGCCAATTTGCTGAGAATGTCCTCTGCCCCAGAAAACAGACCGTTTGTTGAGGAAGATGTTAACAAGGATAAATCCCAGTGCTGGTTCCTGGGAGACAGTATTTGTTCTTGGCAACACAAGAGACTTGGTGGCACTAAGAAGCACTCTTGGGGCCCAGCCATCTAGCCTTTTTCAGTCCCAAACACTGTTGGCTCGTCCAGTTCATGTCCTTTCGAATAATGTGAACTCCATATTTAAAAAAGAAGAGATTTTCAGTTGGGCACATGCAAGCATACAGCTTTCAAAATCCCATTATACAAACATGCCACAGGGGGTATTTCCATCAATTGCCCCAAAACCTACAGGGAAGGAAACACCTTGTTAATTATATACAGAAGGCTAACAATGGATTTTAATTCTGGCTTTGTCTTTTCTGCTTGTTTGTTCCAAATGAGTGTTTCCTCCTCCTCTTTGCTGACTGGTGGTAGTCTGTGATCTCCACAAACTGTCTGCGGAGATCATATAGCCCCGCTGTGGTGATCTGCCCTGCTCTCTCTGCCTTGGCAGAGATTGCTCCCTAGCAGCACTGGATGCAGTAGCCCTCTTGGAGCTAGTGTTCGAGGACCCTTCCAGTGTATCATCCCTTGAGTCTTGGTCACAATGTGAAGGTCTTCTTCTCCACCATCTCCTCCTCCTCTTCCTCACTGACTGGTGGTAGTCCATGATCTCCACAAACTGTCTGCGGAGATCATAGCCCTGCCGTGAGGACTGGTTTTGTTCACTCTCTCTTGGCAGTTGTACCCAAGCAGTACTGGGCTCAGGAGCCCACCAACAGATTCTGTTGAAGGGCCCTGAAGTTGTGCCATTCTTGAGAGCATGGTCACAACCTGGAGGACTAGTTCTCTTTCTCTTCCTTCCTGTTGAGTTGTTGGAGTCAGTGCCGTTCATGGACCAGATGCAGTGATCATTGCTCCACTGCAGGGATCTACTCTGGATCCTCTCCCTGACACTTCTCCTCTGGTAATGTGTTGACATAGTCCTACAAGGTCGATGGTGTGTCCCTGCAGAACCCGCCTGCTCACTGCTGGCCCCCCACTGACTGAGTAAGGAATGGGCATAGGATGGTGTCAGAGAGGAAACCACCATTCCCGCCATTTTCAAATCAGAGCATCTGGAGGAAAAAGAAAAGTGATCTCTGTTTAGGGCATGCCTTGTAGACTTCTCTGGGATTCAGTAATTTTCTTGGAGTGGTTTCTACAGCAGAGAGAAGATTTCACCGAGTGCACCAATGGAAAATTTGATTGGGGTCTTCCCACCAGGTCTGCCCCTGTCAGAAGATGTCCTCATTCCTATTCTCCCTACAGTCTCCTTTTCACAGAATCTTAGAAAGGTTTGGAGGATTCCTTTACAAACCACCGAGTTCCACCTCCCCCTACTATGAGCAGGGACATCTGCAGGTTGCTCCAACTTCCATCCAGCCTGACCTTGAACACTTCCAGGAATGAGGCAGCCACACCTTAGAGAAGCTCATAGAAAACTTCTGCCAGTGCCTCACCATACTTACAGGCAAGAATTTTTTTCTAATAACTAATCTAAATCTCTCTTCACTTTGAAATTTTTACCTCTTGTCCTATCACTCTATTCCCTGATAAAGAATCCCTCTCCATCTTTGCTGGAGTCCCCTTTTAGTCCTCTCGACATGACCTAGTTTCAGAGAGCACACAAGGAACAGCTTACACAGGCCAGCAAGAGAAGGACTGACATGACATAGTTCAGAATTGACAGCACTGAAGTAAGCAGGCAAGAATTGTCTCCTATTACAGAAATACCCAGGAGGATGAGAAGACAAACAGCAAAGCCAGGAAAAGGAAACGTATTCTGAATGCATGACTCTGGTTATTACCTGGCATAGAATAGCAAATAGGCTTGCTGCCTGAGAACTGCGTGGATGCCACAATTATCCACAGACTCATCATCCATCTTGTACCATAGTCCATTGCTGGCCTGCAATGAAAATCATCCATCTCTGAGAAGGAACTGCAGGTTTTCTCCACAAAACCAAAGAGAGAGAGCAGCTGAACAAAGAGCACACCAAAACAAATCCAAATCAGCCCTGAAGGAGACCTTCTCTCTCTCAAAAGCCTTGGATATGGGTAACACTGACAAGGAAGTTTGTCTTCCCAGCACGTTACTCTGTTAAGAGAGAAGTTGCTCTTTACCTTTGTGTAGCAGAAGAAGTGTCCATCAAGACAGGTGTCACCGCTGTGCACCACAAGAGCATATAAGGAGTAGAGGAGGGGTTCTCCAGCTGTGTCAGACATGTATGGCCGAAGATCCAAGTACTCGGGATACTCAACGATCTACAAAGACAAGTGGACTCAGAAATTATCCTGAACTACTACATGAAATAGCCCTTCAGCACATAATGATTTAGGCAGCAGGAAACTGTTCTCAGCTGAAGCAGCTCTGTTGGAGCAGAGCCCAGGACAGTCTTCTCATAGAGACTCTCCTCTCCCCATAGCAGAACACAAAAGCCCCAACATGAGCAACTTCTGAAAGAGTGTACTGGTTTGGAGAATCTCCTTCAAAGAGAAAGTTGCACTGCAGTTGCATATACACCTTGCTGATCTTCTTGCCGGTGTGATCAGCAGCCCTTTCCAAGCACACCGTGAAGACCTTGGGCACACGATGGACTGTAATCCTCTTAGAGGAGGTTACCTTCTTCTCACACCTTGAAACAAAGCAGAGCCAAGTGCTGAAATGCACCCTATCTTCACCCAAAGAGACCAGACAAGCTTTTGTGTCTCACATATCCTTACAGTATTTTAAGGCTATTCCATGCCACAATGTCACATTAAAAATACCTGTGTCTCATTATTGTGCTCTAAACCTCCATGAGAAGATGATTTTTCTCAGTGACATACAGCTCCTTCACACAGAATGAAGTGTTAATAAGTTGTTAGAAAACATCTTACTTGCTACATTTGAGGCAGTATTTTCCATCCAGCTTCTTGGGTGTCACAAAGTCTTCCAGAGCTGTGGTGAGGGATGAGGGTGCCTAGAGAGGCAAGAAAGGAGCTGCTGAGCTGTGGGAAATGCCCATGCTTGAACACTTCCAAGGAGTCAACAAGAAGATCCAGGCAGCAGATGCTGAGGAGACCCAGCATGACCCGGGGAGGGGAGGGGAGGGGAGGGGAGGGGAGGGGAGGGGAGGGGAGGGAGGGGAGGGGAGGGGAGGGGAGGGGAGGGGAGGGGAGGGGAGGGGAGGGGAGGGGAGGGGAGGGGAGGGGAGGGGAGGGATATTCTCCCCATTCTTGTAGAATGGGGAGATGAGTGCCATGGTCGCTGCAGAAGGAGATACATTCTCCTTCCCACCCACCACCAAGTTCCCTTGTGCTCACAGGATCCATTTTTAAGACAAATGCTTTGGATCTGGAAAGCTACAGGGGCCTTGGGATCTCTTGAAGCACAACTGCAAGCCGTCTTACTTTGATATCCAAAAGGACATGCAGGAAGGCCTTGTAGGAATCAGAAACTGTTTGGCACCTCAGGCATGTGACTGGAAGGAAAATCAAAATTCTGAGTGAAGGAGGAAATTAAATTATGATGACATTTTATGCTCATGGTACCAATTATGCCAGTTACAGGACGAGCCATTTATCACAGACAGACAGAAAGATTAAAACAATGCTAAGGAGAACAGTAGATGTGGAAACATTACCTCTGGATTTCAGAAAGCCCCCAAATATTTGATGGATGATGGTAGTTGTTTGAGAAGAAATGTCTACACTGGAAATAAATGGCAAAGCAGAGTTATCCCCTCCTCCAAGAGATTAGCTTGGAAAACCTTGGACATAAGTTTTCCTTGATGGGAGCACATCCAAGGAGTCCAGTGGGCTTGGAAACATGGGAAAGCTTATTTGCTTATACTTACTCACTATTTCCACTCAGACAAGCTCTCTGCATGGCCTCAAGAGCACAGCGTAAGAACTCATAGGCATCTCCAGCCATGTCTGGCTCAAATTCTTCTCCTATGACTAGGAAAGAAGTTAGTAATTCTCACATACAAGAAAGGGAGATAACCTATCAAAGCATCTGAAATTACTTACATTTGAGATCCCTGACGACAGCTCTAGGCCAGATGGCATTGGCTGAAGAGCACAGGACTTTCCGAACATGCGCCTCCATGATGCACATCATGCAGAAGCCTTGCCGATGACCTGAAAAGTGGGGGGAGGGAAGCTCCTCAAGTTAGCACATCGTTCCTAGCACTGGAAAACCTAATGGAGATCTTGAAGCTCTAAGAACAGTCTTCACTCCTCCCAAGTCAACAATGTCACAGAATCACAGAATCACAGAATCACACCATAGCTATGTTGGAAGAGATCTTTAAGATCATCAAGTCCAATCCATGCCCTAACATCATCTCAACTAAACTATGGCACTGAGTGCCACATCCAGTGGCACTGAGTGACTCCACCACCTCCCTGGGCAGATAATTCCAGTACTTTATCACACTTTCAGTAAAAAAAATTTCCTAGCATCCATTCTAAATTTCCCTTGGCACAGCTTAAGACTGTGTCCTCTCCTTCTGTCAGTTGCTGCCTGGAGAAAGACACCAACTCCCATCTGACTACAACCACCTTTCAGGAAGTTGTGGAGTGATATGGTCACCTTTGAATCCCCTTTTCTCCAGGCTAAACAACTCCAGCTCCCTCAGTCATTCCTCATAGGGCTTGTGTTCCTCTGGAAGCCCTTCACCAGCCTTGTTGGCCTCCTCTGGACATGTTCAAGCCTCTCAACGTCTTTCCTAAACTGAGAGGCCCAGAACTGGATACAGCACTCAAGGTGCGGCCTCACCAGTGTTGAGTACAGGGGAAGAGTCATGGCCCTGGTCCTGCTGGACACACCATTCCTGATCCAGGCCAGGATGCCATTGGCCTTCTTCGCCACCTGGGTACACTGCTGGCTCATGTTCAGTCAGCTATTGACTAGTCTTTTTCCACCTGGGCAGTGTCCAGCCACACCATCCTCAGCCTATAGCATTGCAGGGGGTTATTGTAGCCAAAGTGCAAGACTCAGCACTTGGACTTGTTAAACTTATCTTATTGGACTCTTCCCATCCATCCAACCATTCCAACTGTTCCTAACAAGCCCAGGACATTTTAATTCAGGGGAAATATTTTTCAGAAATTGTCATAAGTTTTTAGCAATAATCCAAGGGGGCTTAACTTGCAGAGACAGAGATACCAGGCTAGAAAGAGATTCCTTCCTGAAGATGGACACACATCTTGTGTCATCTATGGACACACACAGTGGAACAATGGCTTCTTCTTCTTCTTTGAATACAAGCTCATGGGGCTGACAAAGAAGGGCTACTGTCCTCCTAAATACAATTCCAGGTTTTGTAATCCTTAGGATGTGCTCAAGAGATTTACAAGGAGATATTCCTGAAAGTACTCACATAACTGGCTATGGTCACGAGAGAGCAGGTAGTTGGCCAGAGGGGGTGTGTATGTCAGGCACTGCAGGATGACATTAATGTAGCAAGTACTGCCCAGGTTGCAGAGTCCTGCTCCAGGTCTCTGTCTTTGCTGCCAGTCCATGCAAATCTCCTCCAGGGGAAAGAGAATCCTTTGTGGCAGAGCCATTCCCTCAGCAATGCCTGCAGGGAAATGATATTTGATGAGATGTGACAATATTGTTTCTTGAAAGCACATTCAAATGTTGAGTTCTCTAAAGGAGCACCAAGGACAATAGCTCTAACCACCATCACAGAAACAATGGGGAAAGCCTAACAGCCCATTTACATCTACTGGTATGGAAACAGTTTTGGAAAACAGTGTTCCTCTGCTTACTCTCCCAAAAGTCCAACAAACTCCCACTCTGATTTCTGGACCTCTGGGTACCTTCCTTCCCCTCTAGAGCCTTGGATTATCAGTTCCTTTTTCCTCATTGTAATGTGAAAAGAACAAGCGAGTACCTACAGGTGTCAGGTCTTTCTACAAGCAATGTCCTCTTTCAAAGTCTTTTGCACTAGTGACAGAGTGACCAATTGCATTTTCCTGTGTCTAACCAAAATCACCTGAGTCTGTCTGGCTGCTCTCAGAAGACACCCCAGATTTCACTCTAGTTTGTTAGTGCACTGAGACTCAGGAATGAAGTATGAGCCATGTTGTCTGTGGGCATTCACAAAGTTGAAGGCTGCTGGCAAAACTGTTATAGGGATTATTTCCTGCTGCAGCTGTTGCTCCTGTCAGGAACAGATGGAAAAGGTGTGGATGACAAAGGATCCAGATCCTCCTCTAGAAAGATCAGATCAGAACTAAAGCCATCTCCTGTTGAGAAAGAGAATAAATGTGGATTGAAAATTAAAAAAAAACAAATGCGATGCGCAGAACAGCTTTAACTGTCAGAATCATTTTGTTGGTGCTTGTAGTCACTGCCAAAGACAGAGGATGCTTGAAAAAAATGAAGACATGCAAGTAGCAAAGAAAGGAGCTGAGTTATCCTGAAGACCAGCTCAATCTTTGCTGATCTGCTCCTCAGGATACCAAGCATTGAGCAGGTGAAGTCACAATGGCTGGACAGGTGTCACATCTCTGCCCCTTTGTGACACGAGGCTGCATGGGGACATCTCCTGTTGTGCCCACGGAACCCTGTGGCTACCACAACCCAGGCTACTACAACCCAGGCACCTCACAACTGGAAGTCACTGGACCTCCTGTCTCTTCCTGGAGCTGCAGCAGCCAGAGGAATTAAAGGCTGCTGAGAGCTATGAACCTGGTTTGGCTGGCACACTCACAGTGCTGGGGGTTTCTGTTCCATTTTTCCCAGGTACACAAATGTGTCCAGGTGACTTGTGCAGCGAATCACCTGGTCTCTTAGGGTTCATTTCCAAAGGATTTTCTCTGCCCTTAAGGTCAGATTCAGGCTGACCCTGAACTAGCAACATCAAAGGAACATCTTCAGAAGCTGCTGGGTGGACCTTGGATGACTGCTAGGCCCTCATCTAGCTTCTGTCTCACCCTGCCTCTCTCATCCCTGCTGGCTTTTTAGCACCAGGTTTCTTTGGAACTCACCTCTCAGGAGAGCACATTAGAATCCAAAGCCTCATTTTAGGGTGCAAACTCCTCACTGAGGGCGCAATGCCTTATGTTTTTCATGCCCAGAGCTTCATTTGGAAGCTAAAACAAATTATTTCTAGGGTGTTAAACCCATTTTTGAGGTTATATATATATGTCTTGTTTTTAGGAACTACAATTTCATTTTTAGGGTCCAAAACATCCTGGTTTAAGTCCAAACTCACCTTGATAAGGAACAAACCCCATGACCCATCTGAAGGGCTCGAGGCATCATTTTGAAGGCTCCAAGTCGTATTTGGAAAGTTCAAAACTTCATCTGTGATGTTCAGAGCCTCACATGTGTTTTGGTCCCAGAGAGGGGATCTGTGGAGGCTAGAAAGAGGGTTTGGACCCCAGAAAGACCTTTTGGACTTTCTAAAGAATGCTTTGGACCCTACAGATGAACCTTTACCCTACAAATGAAAGTTTGGACCCTCCAAATCAGATCCTACAGGCAATAAAAGGCAATATGAAACAAGTTAGAAGCTCACAAATTAGGGTTGTGGCCCTACAGTAGAGGCTTTAGGCATGAGAAAATTAATAGGTGAGATGGTACAAAAGACCCTTTAGAACCTAGTGATTCTTCTCTATTGCCAAGAAGTGAAGCTTTAGGTGATCATGGGGAGCTAAATGCCACCAATACTTTTCTGTCCTGTTACCTTTTGTGTGGAAGCATTCCCTGAACATATTCAGTTTTGGAGGTGGTCTCCTGAAAGTGGAATGGGACCTTTTGAGGTGGGTCTCTTGCTCTCTGAGGAGAGCAAGAGGAGCTGCAGGTTATGCTCCAGGGCCATGGCACTCCCCACTTCTCTGAGCAGATGAGGATATTAGCTCTGTGCAGCTCTTGTACGGCAAGAGGTGTTGTTGGATATAGCCAGCCACTGTGTCCCAGACAGCCATTTGCTCTGGAAAGCAGAGGAAAGCCAGGCTGTGTTGCTGTGTGTAGTTCTGCGTTGTAATACCCCCCGGAGTGGTAGTTTAGCCTAGGTTGTCTGTCTTCTCCGATACCTACCCCTATTCTTGAATGTTCCCTCTCAATCCTTCCTAGTGCCAGCCCCTGTCTGAACTGCCCCTTGGTGAACCCCCTATTCTTTGAGGCTCCATTGGTCTGCTTATATAAATCTCATCACATTAGCCTTCCCATTGGGCTTATGTTTTGTAAACTTTCCCTTGTGTCCCTCCTTGGTCTTCTCCCTATTGGCCCCTTGACCCCCAAACTCCACCCTGCTTCTGTCCCTTAAAACCCATGGTCCAAGTTTGTCCCCTGTCTTCACCTCTGCACTGTATTCAAGTTATGTGATGTTAATAAAGGAATCTCAGACTGCATGTGAAGCCCACTTTACTCCTTTTTACGCTGACCAGCGGCGACCGCTTAGGACTCTAGGACCCCGGGGATTGTGTTGTGCCTCTGCAAAGTGCCTTATCACCAGGCACAAGACGACAAGGCTGTTCTCTGCATCTACTGGCTCCCAATTCCCCCAGCACCCCTGGGCTGTGGGGCATTTGCAGGTGTGTCATTGCTGTCTGCAGCCTCAGATGGAGACACCCACAGGACAACTGCTATGTCCCACAATGCTGCATGATGGGTCCTGGCGACAGTCCTGTGGTGTCTGCAGATGTCTGTACATCAAGGGGTGATACTGGGCATCATGAAGGTGGGCTCCATTCTCTCCCAGAAGCCCATCTTGGTCTGCCTCATGCTGGTGAGTTTATCCTCAGTGGCAAAAGCCCTGACAACCTCTAAAATCTGCAGGTCCCTGTCTCAAATGTCACAGCTGGTACATAGAAATTTTTCAGCTTGCCCAAAAAGCTATTGAAGATGAGCCACCCACAGACAGACTGTTGGAGCTGACATGCTTCCCAGTGTGACACAGGGAACACCCACACCGTCACAGAGAAGGAAGGATGAGCACTCTCACCCCACCTCCATAGTCTCTTGGGACCTACTTTATTCATAAATGCATGAGGAAATGGGTCTTTGGAGTCTTAAAAGAAGGATTGGAGACGGCTGAATTTCAGACTGAATTCTAAAGAGGGGCTTTGGTCCCCAGCATTAAGGCTTTGGTCCCCAGCATTGAGGCTTTGGAAAATTAAGGAAGGTTTGGGGCCAAAAATGAGCCTTTGGACTCACAGATCAGGCTTTGGACCTTGGGCCTTAAAAATAATGCTTTGGACCCTCTAAATGCATCTTTGAACTCTAAATGCATAAGCCTTGGCTATTATAAATTGCTTTTTAGAAATTTAGCAAATTTTAGCAACTTTGTGGTCTAAAATTGTGGGTGTGGACTTTAAATTAACTATTTGTTCTTCCAAATACATGTTCTGGTGACTTAAAATGTATGCAGTTCTCCCTGTTTGTAAGGATTGCATCATATAAATAGTATTTGTGCCTGAAAAACTCAGGATTAAATCTGAAAAATAATACTTTGAACCTTGAAGATGTGGTTTGGGATGTAGTTTTTAATTTTTTTAATTGTTTGTTTGTTTGTCTTTGGGATTCAGATTCAGATTCAGATTCTGACTCTAATAATAAGGGGGCTTAAACTAAAATATCCCTGTGCTATAAACCTTGTTCTCAGCACAAATCCAAAACATAGCCCCCATAAAATGTATTATGAAGAAATTTAACTTAATTACAGGACAAACTAGTACTACTATTCCCCATATTCCCTTAGGCCCCTTTTGGAAACTAATAGGACCGTCTTAGGGATGGATCTTGTTCGCATAAGTGGCAACCCTTGTTCTTTCCTCTGTAGCTAGTATCAAAAGACTCAGGTATGGGGTTTAAGAATACATATCATATACCCCACCCCCCTGCCTCCCTCAAATGCAAGAAGTGCTAGAACATTTGTATTTCTTCTATAGCTTTTCTTCATTCTAGCATTTGCAAGAACAATGCTAGTCTGACAATCAGACCCTTCTGAGATGGGAGCAAATTATAGCTTTAGTTTTAATAATAAATACTTATTACACTGTGTACCTGTAATTACCATAAACACAGTAAAAGCAAACACAAACAAGGAATGTCTTCATGTAAAGTGTCCTGAGTAACCCAAAATGTTGTCCGTATCTATCCGTGGCAAAAAATCATTACTGCCACTTTAGGAGCCTCCAGCCAGAAAACAGAACAGGGTCTGGGGCTGATCAGGGCTCAGGCTTTTTCAAGTCAGAGCGCACAGGAGGAGCGCTGTTTTTCTCTCTGACCTCGTGGTTTGCCCTTGTATTTTCTTGCTGCTTGGCAGTACTGGCAACAGTAGCAACTCGATTGCATTTCCCAGTCAAAAAACTGCTTCAAAGTAAATTTTGCAAAACCTGTCTGTAGCCGCAACCTCACGCTTAGAGGAGTGGAGGGGCCCTGCTCTGTCCGGTCCACTTCAGCTGCCAGCAGTGCCCTGCTGACACGAGTAGACATTGAGGTGCCCCAGCCCAGCTGCCTTGCCTTGTCTTGATGTCTTCTGCCTAGAGGAAGAAATTGGTCCATGAATCCTAGCCCTTGACCAAGTACCAGGCCCCAGAGGCTGCCAGCTGCCTTTCCCAAGAGGGAGACAGGAGGGATGGCTGACACCATTTGGTTTTTGTCTCCCCACATGCGGTTGGCTGTGGGGACCACCATCTGGGGCAAGGGGTCACTCTGCCATTTTGAGTTTCTCTTTGTTCCTGGGTATCCCTGAGACTTCAGCAACTTTGTAACTAATGACGATTACTGTTAATTTTTGCCCATTGCTGTTTCACCTGGTAGTGGTCTTATTTTTTCACTTCTTGTATCTACTCGTATTCGTTTCTCCTTATTGGTGGAAAGCGACTGATGAAAACTATAAAGAGAAGAAGCCATTTGAGAGCATCCACCTCTTAAATTTGGGACATAGGGGAAACAGGATCTCCAAAGTGACTCATAGAAAAATCAACCCCAAGACCAAACCCAATAGAATTGTGTGGAAACATTCACAATGCCAGAGATTTATGTCCAAAAAGGAGACAGAGGAGTCCTATAACTTTATTTGAATAAAGGGAGAGGCCATGGGGTATTCCCCTGTGGTCTCTCAATTTGCTGGAGGACAAAGCCTCCTTTTAATCCTGTTTTCCTAGCCATATCCTAAACTCCCGGCCAGATGGTGCCCTCTTCCTTTCCCCATTGGCTGAGGTGCTAGGAAGGTACAGCCTTCCCAAACTGCCTACCCCACTGGCTACCTCTTTCCCCATTGGCTGTGGTACTCGGGGGGTACTGACTTCTTGAATTGCTTACTATGGGACACCCTTAACATATAACACAACACACACCTGACCTCACCCCCCTTACTTTTGTTCATCATCTTTAAATTCAGGAACTTAACATGGCCTTGGTTGAGCAACAATTCCTTGTAAACTGTTAATGTTCCTTTCTTATCTATCCATCTCTGGTTTTACCTTACAAGCAGGCTTACACAGACTCTTAGTAAAGATACACTAATTATATTTAGAATCATCTTAAAAGTCACCATTTTTTAAGTTTGAACCACCTAAAAATGTAAGTTTTGAGAGGAAATATGTGAGCTAATGTCTTTACAAATAGATTTTGGGTGAAGATCATGGGTGTTAATGTCTTTGAAATGAGTCTACTAACTTCAAGCAGAAAGTTTGTTACCAGGCCCTGACAGTTTGACTCCTAAATAGACAAGGGTCTGCAGAAGCCTGAACTTCTGAACTTTAGGGTAAAATGACAGGTTCAAGGGAGGATATGGGGTAGGTGGTTTGGGAAGGCTGTACCTTCCTAGTACCTCAGCCAATGAGGAAAGGAAGACGGCAACATGCAGCCAGAAGTTTAGGATAAAAGGGAGGTTGTGCCTTCTGAAACCTCAAGAGAGAAAAGACCTGTGGTCGCGTGCCCCAGTGGACTCTCACCCTTTATGCAAATAAAGTTGTAGGACTCCTTTGTCTCCTTTTTGGACATAAACCTCTGGTGTTTTGTGGATTTTCCTGACAATTGAAGGCTCGGTCCAGGATCCTTCCACTCTCTGAGTTTGGCATGTGGCAAGAGGAGCTGGAGGTGTGCCTCACCCAGTTTCAGTGACCAGCTCCCTTTGGTGCTGGCTGGCACTGGGTAATAGATTGGCTACTTGAGACTGTCCAGGAAACAGATGAGAGGTAGACCAGGGCCATCCATGAAGGGGTCTTTAAGCAGAGGCGAACCAGGGGTGGTCCATGAAGGGTCAATAGGAAAGGGCATGGATGCCCAGAGGGACAGTAAAGGAGAGACGAGAAGGGTCTCAGCAAATCTCACCAGTAAGTACCACTTTGGGGTGTGATGACGCATATTACAGTTTTGGCTTTCGCAAATATTAAAGTGGACACTATGTGCTGTGCATTATAATATAATGTTACCTTTTGCAGAAGTAGCTATAGTTGTGAAGTAATAACTAATGCTTTTATTTTTGTAACTAACTGACAATAGTTAAAATAACTCAGATATATTTGTGAAGTAGCTGATGTTGATTTAGAGTACTTGTGGTTAACTTGCAATGACTGAAGTAGCTAAACTATCTGCATGGTCAGATAACATTTGAGGAACAGGCATGATGAGGACCCCTGCTACTGATACTTAGACTATCAACAACTGTCACCTGCTGAAACCACAGAACAGGGGGCCATTGTAAGGGGATGGCACACAACCCTCAAAACCACATGCAAAATTACTGCACGTGCTCTAAAAAGGCAGATCAGAAGAAGGACCATACTAAAAAGTTCCTGGAACATGTAAACAAGTTCAAAGAAATGTTTGAATATGTATAATCCTTTATGGCTATGTATTTGACCAATGCAATAGAAAGGACAAATAGAAATGCAAAAGAAAATATAAAAAGAGTTGCTATGGTTAGCTGGTGTGCCTCTGGCTACAGCTACAGCTATGCACCCAACACTGTTACTTTTGCTTTATTGATTTTGTCCCTTATTGTCCTTTATTAATTTTTTTAATAATTCAACTGAGGAGTGGGCTTCATTTCTCTCAGGGAATAGAACATGGCAGGACACCTACGGTGGGCAAAAAAGAAAGCTGAAAAAGGGGTCTTGACTATAGGGCTGACAATCCCAAAACACCTCCAAGGGGTCCTTTTGGAGAATGCTGAGATGGTTTGCACATTCTCCCATAGGTAGTTACAAGGACATGGGTGTCCAGAGTGGGCAATATAGTGTATGCCCAGAGGGGGCAGTATGGGGAACATGGACAGCCAAAGAGGACAGTAAGAGGCACCAAAGGGTCTTGGGAACTCATGCCCAGAGCAGGCAACATGGTGTTTGGGGAAGGATTGGTTGAAGGAGAGTGTAGAGGAATGGTAAAGGCAAATAACAGAGGGAAGCTATGTGATAACGAAAGAGCAGTGAGGACTGGGAAGTTCTCTGCCTTATCTTCAAAATCTGCAATCTAATACAGGTCCAGCTGCTAGTATTTTGTATTCCTGGGCTTCCAGGATGTCTTGGGTTATGTAACCTAAAAATGTGTATTCTATTTCATCTGTTGAAAGCTGTTTTTTGGGACATGTTTTATCCTTGTAACTCCAGGGGGGATGGGGGCAGATGCCTTCTGATAATGGCCCAGCCATTAAACCCAGGTGGGGCACTGTTTCTTATGTCTTTCACCATCCTTCCATCCTCTGGGGGGGTATCTTCTGATAATGGGCCATTAGGGCCCACCAATGACACGACACATTCCATTGTCCCCTTGTGAGATGCTCCACACAGTTGGGGGGGGGTGGGGGGGGCGGGGAGGGATAGCCAACTGTTGCTAGCTAGATAAAAACTGAGATTCAAGAACACTAGGTATCCAGTTTTTCCACTGGATCCCTGGAGGAAGACCGGACCCATCTCGCCACCACTGGACTTTCTACAAGATATCTCTACTCCACAGAACCACATCTGTTACTCCAGGAGGATTTATTTGGACTGCTTGCAACACCTGACCAACAGGGTGCCAGGTTGTGGTTGTATCCCTGACTCTGTCAGGGTTTTTACCTGGATTTTTGTTTTCTTACTTGCTTGTGGTTTGTTGGGGTTTTTTGGTGTTGGGTTGGTTTGGTTTGGGTTGGGTTTTTTGTGTGTGTTTTTGTTTGTTTTGCTGGTTGGTTGGTTTTGGGCTTTTTGGGTTTATTTTTAATTTTATTTTTTAATACTACTACATTTGTATTTTCCTTTTTTTTTTTTTTTTTTTTTTTTTTTTTTTTTTTTTTTTTTAATATTTCTAGTAAAGAACTGTTACTTCTATTCCCATATCTTTGCCTGAAAGCCCCTAATTGCAAAATTATAATAATTTGGAGGGAAGGGGGGTTTACGTTCTCCATTCCAAGGGAAGCTCTAGCTTTCCTTGGCAGACAACTGTCTTTCAACACCAAGACACAGGAGAGGGAAAGGAGGGAGGTATTGTTCCTACACCCGCACCCTTCCCTGGGTCATTATGGAGCCAGGGGGCAGGATTTGGGTTTGTCTGTTGCAATTCAGAACTTGAGGGGGTTTCTGTCTGAGGCCAGGTACAAGCAGCAGCATGGGCTAAGGCCTGTGGAGGGGAGGTATGGGACCAAGCCAAGGCTGTGGGACAGCTGGGGCTTGGGTCCAGGAGGTACCCAAAGTCGCCATCCCAGTGGGAAGGGGCTACAGTGGACCCCTGGGCCCATGAGATTTCATGGAAAGTCACTGTGAAATTGTTCAGTTTTCTGGCTGGAGGGGAGGCTTGAAGTGCCTGAAGGGAAGGCATAGGTGATGGAGAGAAAGGTTGAATGTTTTTAGGGCATATTTTCACTGAAGGCTTGCAGTGTATTGGCTCAGAGTGGATCCAGGGAATCTTGGAGGCGCCGTTGACCAGGACCGAAGGGAAACTCTGACAAGTTTTAGGATTAATAAGGTATTACAAGAAAACTAAAAGAAAGGTTGAATAATGCCCCAGCTTTAGTTCTCCCAGGCCCAGAAAAAGAATTGGAATTTTATATGGACTGGTTGCAAAGACTGATTTCTTCTGTGTGAATTATTTAGGAGTGTGGAAATACTCTTTGGAAATACATTTTTTCTGGTGATCCCATGCCTCGACTTAGGAATGGTGAAGGCATTTGCTGAGCAGAGGAGATACATAGGCTATTTCTACTAAGTTTAGGTTATGCTGAGGGTAACCCAGAACTGCAATAAGCTATGTGGTCTTCCGGTACATGGTTATGCTAAAGGAATTCTAGTGCTAAAATGTTTGTGAACTGAGGGGGTGGCTCGATTTTTTGCTCTAACAGTAACTGTGATATATGTGCTAAAGTTAATACGTGTTATCAAATTATAAAGGGTAAATGTTCACTGTATAAATATGAGTGTTAAAGATTTGTTCAAACTAATATGGATAAAAGTAAAAGGGAAAAACCAAAATAAAAGAATTTCCTCAACTCGGGAAGCACGGGAGGGACACGAGGAAAGTATGATTGGAATTACCAGAAAGGGGGCCTAGAAACTATCGCTGCCAGGAATCCCTGAAAGGATACAAAGGACAACGGAAAACGGAGATACAAGTCCGGAGACCGAGATAATCACTTCAGATGGATATCTCTACTCGTCTCTGTTGAAAATTAACATATCCACGACACACCCGGGCCCAACCATCAGCTGCATTGTTCCACCCTACCGGTCCATTCAAACTCCCGATACCGGGACTTGCATGATTAATGAAGACGCCTCGGAGGGAAGACCGTCGGAATCCCGGACTTCACTCCACGATCCAGTGTATAAAAAGGGGCGGCTGGAGACCGAAGTTGTGAACTTGGGGGGGGTAACAGACTGGCAGAGTCTGTTATCCGTGTTCACCCAGCGGCGATCCCGGGCTCGACGCTGTCCTTTTAATTGTGGCTTTCTGAGACTGATATTTTGTCTCACAATAAAATTCTAAATTTCTGATAAATCGAATCTGGTCGATTTTATTTATAACAGTAGCTCTGTTGTCTGCAGAGTTGTGCAGCCGCAGCTTTGATGATAACAGAATGCAGGATTGTTAAAGTATGGCACCATGTTCTGGGTGGATGACCAGCACTTAGCTGTTTCAGTGTGAAATGGAACAGGAGGGTTTTGAATTGAGAACCCAGCCTCCTGTTTAACTGGTCCCGAGAAAAAAGTCTGAAAGGAGGCTTGTGTCTGTATCCAGGTAACAGATCTCCAGACTCAAGATAGGGAAGATTTACAGGACCCCTCTGCCAAATGGGGAAAAAACCTTCTGGGAGAGTGTTACCTTTAGAGTGCCCTCTACAATGTATAATTGCCATTTCCAACAGGAGTTTCACTGCCTCGAGGAGCCTGAGGATTTCAGTTGCATATTTGACAATCTTCTTTGTGCAGTCAGGAGTCCTCTTTCTCTCCATATGGCTCCATGGGCATGAACAATTCTGTAAGTATATTAGGAACTAGTCCAAATATTAACTTTCTTTCTTTTTGCCAGTTCTAATGCTCGAATGAGGGCTATCAGCTCAGGCTTTTGTGCTGAGGTTCCTGCTGGTAATGGGTTTAACTCAATTACCTCCAAGACTATAGTCACAGCATACCCTGCCTGTCGCACTCCCTGTCTCACAAAACTGCTGCCATCAGGGAACCAGTTCATGGCATCTGGGATCAGCTCCTCCATTAGATCTGGGTGGCTGGAATACACAGCTTCAGTGGTCTCTAGGCAGTTGTGTACTACAGGTTCAGCTTCAGAAATTCCTTGCAGAAAAGAGGCTGGACTAATAATATTGGTGTAATGGGTTTAATTTAATAAAACCAGGTGGAAACACCAATTAATGTAGGGGTTTTAGTATTTATTCTCTTTTTGTGGGAGGGAGAGATTAGGAGAAAAAAAAAAAAAAAAAGCAGGCTTAAGCTTAAAAATTAACAAAAATAGCTTTATTAATATACACTAAAAGAATGAAAGAAAAGAAAGTTAAGAAAAAGAAAACTTAAACTAAAACAGAATGACACTTTGAAACACGCTTCTCTCCTCTTACAAACTATTAACTTTCTTATTGAACAACATAGAAAGACACAACTTGAGATTTTCAGTCAGTTTTATTATTTAGACATAATTACTCATTACTTTTTAGGAGAAGAGTCTCTCTAAGATTTTTTATGAAGATGTTTGCCACAAGATAAAATAGTCCAGTGCTCCCAATGTCACACATCTGCTGCCGCCTGGAGTTTTTGCAGACTGTGATATTCTATCAGCAAAGCTTCTCAGTGTATCTGGGGTACTATTTACGAATACTCCTTCGAGTCTAAAATCATCTTTGTCTCAAAGGCTGAGACCTCCTTTTAACCCAGGAGTGGGGGCTTTAAAGTTCCCAAATAAATCTCAATTACTTCAGTTCTCAATTTAGTTAGAATAGCATTCTACCCAACAACACTAAGATGCTGCAAAGAACCATTTCTCCATAATTTACCTTAGAGAAGTCCGGTTAAAAATTTCCACTTCTTCAATCCTATTTCCAATATTATTAGTTCTTTCACTTCTGATCTAACTGTCTTAATTCGGTGTCTGTTCTACGTACCCTCTGTTTTCTTCTTTCTCTCAAGGAAGAAAGAATTGTGCTTCAAAAGTTCCATGTTTCTAGGAAAGGGTTAAATCTGCCTGGGCTTGCAAGGGCCACGTGTAAGCACCAAGGCTGCATGAGCTGAAGAAAATACAAAGCTGTGCTGATGGAGGAAACTGGTAGATGTCCTTTTTTCCACCCCTCAGTTTCATCTAGGGCAGCTCGGCTCAGAGTTGTTACGGAGATGCAGGCTTGCTTTCTCTGCTGCCAGCAGTGATGAAGTTGGGGCATGGCTTGGCCCCCTTCTGCCGTGTTCTGAGCACATGGCCCCACACTGCCGAACTGCAGCCGCCTCTCTTTCCTGCCGGCAAGCAGGGGAAAGGGGCTCAGCCATCCCAGGCCCTCCCTGTGCAGACAGCAGCCCTCAGAGGCCGGGCTGAGCCCGGCCCAGCCGCCCAGAGAAGCAGCAGGGCCCGACCTGGGCCCGGCCCAGCTGCTCACAATGTTACCTCATGGCTGATTCCAAAGCGAAGGAGAGCCGATCAGCAGCAGATTAGTTTTAAATGTCCCCTCCAAAGTCACATCAACATTTCCCATTGGTCAACTTAGTTGCCAATATCCCAGCCAGCTTTTTGATAGGTCCCTGTCCTCCCCCCAAACCACTCCATGGTCAGGGCAGGGAAAAAACATCTCACATTTCTCTATAACCAAAAAACAAAATTGTGCCAACCCATGATAATTGGTCACTTGAATTTCAATATCATCAGATTCAGCCAGGACTGCTTGGTATTTTAGGAACCTGGAAGGAAACAGCCAATGGTTCCCTTTCAGTTCTAAAACGGTTTACACCGTGTGAGACACTAAGTCATCTTTTGTCCTAGTGAAAACTTCTGTGCTGCTTCAATGTTCATGATCACTGCTGCTACTGCCCTAAGGCAGGTGGGCCAGCCCTTGCTCACAGTGTCAAATATAGGCTACTGCCCTTTCATAAGGACCCAGGTGTTGTGCCAGCCCCAAAGGCTATTCCTTGTCTCTCATGTGAAAATAACCAAAACAGTTTACTCACCTCAGGAAGTCCCAAGGCCAGGGCCCTCATGAGCTTGTGCTTTACCTCTTCAAAGGAGTGATTTGTTTCAAAATTTTCATTAGCTCATATGAAGGGTTTGCCATCAGTCTGTAGTTGTATATCTACAATCAGCACCAACCTGTCATTCCAAGAAAAGCACAGCGCTCTCTTACGATTTGTGGCTTAGGTGTTTGGCAGATTGCCTCCTTCCATGCAGTTCCCAGGGATCGTTGTCCTCCAGAGGCTTCATATCCAAGATAGAACACCTGGTATTGCAACCAGCTGAGCTTTCTGTTAAGACACTCGATAACCATTTAGTCCAAGAAAATTCAACAGAGTTATTGTCCATATAAGGCATACTTCAGTAGTTTTTGTAGCAATTAGTATATTATCTACATATTGTAGGAGTGTTCGCTCCCCAGGCAGAGACTGCAATTATTCCAATTCTTTGGCCAATTGATTCCCAAAAATCATGGGACTGTTTTTGAAGCCCTGAGGTAACACTGTCCTGTTAAGTTGCTTTAAAGCTTGATTTAAAACTGAAAATGTGACACCTGTATCTATTAAGAATTCAATTTCTCTATCATTCCCTAACTGTATCTTAACCAGTGGGTCCACTAAGGAAAGATGCTGGTCCCCATTACTCACTGTTATCTATTGCTGCAACAACAGCTTCCTGTGTAGTGTTTGGTAAATCTGGGCACTGGCATTTCCAATGCCAATGCTTTCTCACAGTAAGCACACTGATTTGGTCCTAACATCCCTTGGGATTGATTTGAGCCACCTTTTCTATTTTCACCTTTACCTCTCCTCTGCCTCACCCCTGACCATGTTCTCCTCTTTGATGTTGCTCTAAAACTGTTACTGGCTCCTGTGAGTTTTTTCCTCTCTTGCTTGTCTCTTGCTTGAGTTATATACCCTTCATATTTCTTCCATGATTGCTTCTAAATTTCTATTATCTGGATTTTTAATCTCTGTGGCTTCTGTCTGATGTCTGGGCTGGACTGTCCTAGCATCAAGGAGACTAACTGCTGCTTTCCCCATTTCTGAAGCAGGAGCAAGCGTTGTAAACTTTCGCATTGCCACCCTATCTAGGAGACTATCTACAAAGTCAGTTGGACACTCATGCTGTCCCTGTTTAAAATTATACATTCATGCCTAGTTTACTGCTTTCAGAATGGCATTATCTCAAATTTTGCAAATCCAAATTTGACTAACTCCCAGTATCTGGTTAGGGAGGCATATGAGCCTGGATCATTTGGATCCCACAGAGGATTTGTGGTAGGGAGTAACATGTCCACATTACCCTGTAGGGCTCCGCTAGCAATTTGTCCCAGCACATGTACTTTACCTGTTTTAATCACTAATTCTTTTTCAGCTTCTGTTAATTCTGTCTGCATTAAATCAGTATCACCTCAATCTGGGACCTAGTTCTTGACTATCAAATGATTTTGCCACTTTACTGTAGTCTTTCCTGACATTTTTAAGCTCTTCTCTCCAATGATTCAAATCATTAGTGGAAAAGGTACTTTTACGCATCTACACTGACATCTGCCATAGCATCTGCATTTTCCATGGGGTCTGTAATGGTATCTTCATCTGCAATGATACCTTGACAGTGGATATCCTCCTCTGCAACAGGGACTACTATGGTGTGTTGGTTTGACACAGCCTGGTTTTTGATAGCAGGGGGGAGCCACAGCGGTAGTTTCTGTGAGAAGCTGCTAGAAGCTTCCACCATGTCCAACAGAGCCAATCTCTGATGGCTCTGAAGATGGACATGCTGCTGGCCCAAAGAGAGGTTGGTAATGCCCCTGTGATGACATATTTGAGAAGAAAATCAAAACAGCACACATGCAATTTTTTTTCCAGGGTCGGCTCCAGGGGCCATTCCTGGAAGAGCGTGCAGCAATATGCCACTTCTGCTGCCATCTTGGTGTGGTCAATGGAGAGCCTTGCCTGCCTGGCCGCCCTCAGCCAGCTGTGCCCCGGGCAGACAGGCAGGGGCAGTGGCGGTAACTTCCCCTTCTCAGCACCCCGCATGAGGAGGGGTGTTGAATGATGCTGGTGCCGTGGTGGTCACCACTGCCTCTGCAATGGCAGCGGGGCCATCTGGCTGGCAACAGAAACATGGTAAGTGATTCCTCAGTGTGGAACCTAGACAAGATCAACTTCTCGGTGCTGTGGGATCCTGCAGGAATTTTGAATTAGTGGAACTTGTTGGCAATGGTACATACAGCAGTTTTTTTCTAGTCAGAGAAGAGGAAGAAGTGAAGACTCATGAGGGAAAACAACACGGCAACACCAAGGTCTGTGGTAATGAGGGAGAGGGAGGAAGAGCTTCAAGTGCCAAAGCCAAGATTCCCCTGCAAGCTGTAGTGAAGACTGTGGTGAAATAAACTGTCCCCTTGTAATGCATGAAGTCTGTAATGCATGGAAATGAAGAGATCCACTTGCAGCCCATAGGAAAAGTTCTCATTCTGGAGTTGGGGGACACCAGAAAAAGCTATGATCTAGTAGGAGACTGAATAGAGAGAGAGGACCCCTGCTTCCAGAGATAGAGAGGGCCATTGCTTCCAAACTAGTGCAGCCTATCCTTAAAAGACTGCACCCCATGGACGAGTGACCCATGCTACGACAGTTTTGGAATGACTGTTTGCCCATGGGAAGGACCCCATGGCATAGCAGAAAAAAAGACTCCTCTCCCTCAGTGTACGGAAGATCTTGAGTGATGAACTGACCAAAACGCCCACACCATGTCTCTTTGTGCTGTTGGTGGGAAGGAGGGAGTGTCTGGGGAGGAAAAAAAGGTGTTTTAAAGGCTTAATTTACTTCTCATTATCCTCCTCTGACTCTGCTAATAAATTTACTTTATACCTTTAAATTCAAACTTGTCTTGCCCTTAGTGTTTTTTTCTCCCAGTCCTTATCTCAACTCATGAGCCCATCATTCATCTTTTTCCCTCTCCTTTGTCCAGCTGTAGCAGGAGAAGGTAAGCAAATGACTCTCGTGGGTGCCTGGCCTTCGGCCAGTTTCAAACCACGACATGGCAACTTAACCTTCAATCCTACCTGCATCTGCAATGTTATCTGCAGTGGGTTGTTGGACATGACAAGTACTACACATAACATTCCATATGCAGATTGCATTGCAGATCCCATGTTGATAGCATTGCACAATTCTGTGGAGATAGCAACATTATTACAGATGTAGACATATAGCACATTAGGGCTCAGCACTGCTCAGACCAAATATACAGGATGCCACATCATGTATGGTGTTTGACCCCCTCCACATCCACATATTCCCCTCCTCTTTAGTACAGGAGAGACATCAGCCAGTAGGACACTACTATAGGGGAAGGATGCACAAGCACTCACTTCCCAGGGAGATGCTAAGGGCACAAAGCACCTCAGCCTGGGCAGAAGGCTTCAGGGCTTTACACAGCCCACCAGGACTGTGTGGGGCTTCAGCCAGGCTCTTTTTTCTGGTAGCTGGCAGGAGGAGACACCATGGATCACAATGGAGTGGAGAGATCCAGCAATGCCCCCCAAGCCTGCTGCTGGCCTAGCAGCAGCTCCAGCTGAAATGATCACTAGAAGACACAGCCCATACTGCATTTTTGAACATGCCCAAAAGAAATCTGTTTATTGCCTCCGACACTCATGCAGCTTCAACAAAGACCTGACTACAGCCTTCCCTTTCTTGAAGAAGAGGATAAGGAGCTACCAACAACTGCAGTGGAGCCAGTGTTTGTATCTCCAGACCCCACTGGAGAACATATTCTGCACTTGCTTTTTGCAGACAGTGGGCAAACAGATGTGAGCCAGGCAATATATAAAACAGAAAAAACAGGGGCAAGCCAGTCTTATCTTACTTGAGACTCAGCATGCTTCTGCTATCCTTCTGTTAATAAATCCCCCAACATCATCAGGATAAATAAAACCCTCTAATAACACTGTCTTTTCAGTGTTAACAAGTAAGGCTTTACTTTATCCTTGGTCCAGATGTGTGTGTATGGCCAACAAAATTCCAGCTTCCAACAAATATATCGATACAAATATTTTTAACTTATTTATACATTGTTAGCAAACAAAGAAATTAATGTTCATTGGTTCTAAATTACATAACTCTCTCATATTTAGTATTCTATCTTCTGTTGGCTGTTTATTTCTCTCTTCTTATGCTAATTAGTCCATATTTTTAGTCTTTTTAGTATCTTCTTCCTCCAGTAGGGACTTTCCAACAGATATACTGAGTCTTTGTTAGTCTCCTCTTTATCTTCTGGTTTCTGCAAAAGGTCCTTGTAGTCCATAAATTCGACATTCCAAATGGCCAGCTTAACAATATCTCTCTCCCCCCCAGGCTTTTTTCATTGAAGCATATCAGTTAGTTTAGCAAAATTTAGAGTTTCTGTAATTTTCCCAAGCTGTGTTCCCATGAAAGGAGCATATGATATCTTTACTAAATGCTGGCTAAAAGTGATTTAAGACTAACACACTATGTATGACTTACATACCAGTTATGATTAAATTTTAAAAATAATTAGAAGCCAATTAAAATCATTAATTTAAAAATCAGAAAAGTTATATAATTTCCAAAAAAGAGGGTCTAGAAAATGGAGCAGTCAAAGGACACAGGTGCATCTGACTGTAAAAATGAAAAGTAAAAAGAAGTAAAAAAGCCTGGGAGTCAGAGGTTCTAGTTAGAATAACACCTCCTGTCTCAATCCCCAAAGACCATGTCCATGTTTTATTTGTTTGGACAAGGAAGAATTAAAAAAAGAAATATAAAATAAAAAGAGGGCAAGAATATTATTAAGAACAACTTATATTCCAAGAGTAAGTAACTCATGTCTTGTAGACAGACACAGATGCCATTGCAATTAGGGCAGTAAATGTAGGTATCATTTCAGACTCCATTTATTCTGCAGATGCCATTATAAACTAAGATTCCATGGCAGAGGGAAATGCATCTGCAGATGAGTACCCCAATGCAGTTACCATCATGCATACCATTTGTAACTTGCATCCATGCTCTGTCTTCCAGTACCCAGGCATGTTGTGTGACCATCTGCACAGGTTGAAGACATTCTTCCTATCTGACTCCCAAGGCAGAATGGTGGACAGTCCTTTGAGAGCAAAGGCTGCAACTCCAACACAGAGGTCTGCACTATCTACCCTCTCTACTACCAGTGCCTCCATCCAGCCCAATTTACCCCCCATATAGCAACCAGTAAGGCAGCATAATCTGCTCCCCATACTACAGTCAACACAACTAAGAAGAGGGTACCAGTAGGAGACTCTCTTCTGAGAGGTATGGAGGCATTATTTACTGGCCTGCTGCACTCCGTAGATTATGCTGCTTACCATGGATTTGCATCAGAGATGTCACTGAGAGACTACCATGCCTTGCACAGTCCACCATTAACTGCTGTTTCATATGGGTGCCAGTGATACAGTCAAGAGCAGTCTGAGCAGCATCAATAAGGATTACAGAGGCGTGGGAGCAGCAGTAGCTGCTGACTGGAGCATATGTAGTTTTTTCATCAGTCTTCCCAGTCAAAAGGAAGGGGTTTTAAAGAGCCAGTTGAATTTGGGGAATCAACATATTGGTTACAGGACTGGCGCCACAGCCAGGGGTTTGGCTACTTAGACCATCAGACTTGCTTTGAACAATCTGGTCTACTGGGGGCAGATGGAGTCCATCTGTCAGAAAAAGCAAAGAGCATCTTCATTCACAGGCTTGCCATGCTGGAGAAGAGGGCTTTAAACTACAGTTGCTGGGGGAGGAGAGCCTCAGTCCATCCCAGTCTTATCACAGAGAGTAGAATATGTCCTGAACCTCAAGGCATCCTGTTCCAGATGGGCCTGCATCCAGACACAAATGCTTCTCCGGCATCAGCGGCACAAAGTCATTTTATTTCCACCTCAGCCCCTTCTCAGAAGCTGTGGCCAATGCTCCTGCCCGTTTCCTCTCCAGAAGCCAATGGAAATATTCTCTGCAAGCGCTCCTGCAAATCATAAGGGGAAGACTGGCTTGAGCAGCAGAACAAGCAGGATCCAGTGCAGACTGCAGTGGGCTATGGCCATTTACTGCTAGTGCAATGCCTGCTGATCCTCATTGACATTTTGCAAGGAGAGATGGTGATGTGGCAGTGCAGCCAAAGCAAGGGCTGTGTCAAAGGACAGGAGATGGGTTTAGCTGCTCAGGAAACCACAGCTCCCTTCCTACAACTGCGGGTGCTGATAGAGAGCTGGGCAGCTCCCCACTAGCAGTGTCCCAGAGCATTGCCTGGGCTGTGGACAGGAGGAGGCAGAGCAGCAGGAGACCCAGCACTGGAAGATCTACAGGTGAGTCACAGTGTTCACAGGGGCCTGGTTGCTCATGGAAGACAGTGCACCGGGAGCTCCTTTCGTATGATTCATGCTCCTACCCTCCAAATCCAGCAGAGGGCTCAGCTGGTGTTGGGTAAGAGCATATTCAGGGAGATTCAGCACACAGTTTGTCTGGGTTGAACTGGGTGTGGGTATGCTGAGACACAAACACTGCAGAGCCATGGCTCTAACAGTGGTGAGGGCAGCAATGCTGCTCCAGTGGAGAAGGGTCTGCTGTGAAGAGGCCCATGAGTCAGGTTCTCCCCACTATGAAAGAGAACAAGGAGAGTTAAAGGGCCAAAATGCAATCTGCTGGCCTCCAAGGACAAGATGGCAGTAGGCGTGGGATTCATTCCTCCCTTCCACCATCCCAGGGAGGAGCTGCAGAGCTCAGAGGGTGCCAGAGGGTCTAGCAGGGGAGGCCAGTTTTGCCTACAAATGGTGCTTGCATGGGAAGAAAAGCAATGTGTAGGTTCATGCATGATTGCACTCACACCTCTTGGTTCTCCCCCTCCAGGCCATGCAGGTCCCTGCCCTGACCCTGGTCTCTCTCCTGGCTCTGCTGCCCCCAGCCCAGCCCTGCATCTCAGAGATGAACAAGGTCAAGGATCTCCTGGAGGTGAACTGCACAGGGCAGGCTCTCAGCACAGTGCCCCTAGACCTGCCAGTGGACACAGGCATCCTGCTGCTCAGCGACAATTTCCTGGAGTCCGTTTCCACCACTGCCTTTCTGCCCTTTGCCCAGCTTGAGGACATTGACCTGGCCAACAATGGGCTGGTGGCTCTACACACAGGGGCTCTGCTGCCATCCCTGAAGGAGCTGACCCTCTCCCACAATGCACTGGTGGCCCTACCCATCCTGGAGGGCCTGCCTGCACTCACCCACCTGGCTGTGGCCCACAACAGCCTGGAGACACTAGCCCCAGAGGCTTTCCGCACAGTGCCACAGCTGCAGAACCTGGACTTGCGAGGCAACAAGATGCGGCAGCTGCCCCAGAAGGCCTTTGCAGGGCTGAGGGTACTCAGGGAGTTGGACCTCTCAGACAACCTCCTGAAGGAGCTACCCAAGGAGTTGCTGCAGGACCTGCAAAAGCTGGAGACCCTCTGGCTCTCAGGGAATCAGCTGCACACCCTGCCCACTGACTTTTTCCCAAAGGGGCGCCTCTTCATGTATGTTTTTCTCACTGAGAACCCATGGCATTGCAACTGTGACCTGCACTACCTCCAGACCTGGATCCAGAAGAATGCTGACATTGTTTATCAGCCAGAGCGGGGCCTGCAGGAAACAAAAGTGGAGGTCGCACCTGAGAAGGTACTGTGCCACAGCCCTGCTGAACATAGGCAGAAGCCCATCATTCACTTCAAGCTTAACTGCAGCATCTTGGAGGATGCAGATGAGGAAGGAGGGGATGAATATAATTATGGGGAAGAAACAACAGAGAAAGCTACCATGACCACCTTCCCCCTACATCCATTCATCCCCAAAGAGCACACTACCATGCCCTATGCTGTCACCTCATCTTGCCTTCCTACCCTCACTACCCCAAGATCTTCCCTCAACAAACCTTCCTTCAGCACCCCTCGTACCTCCACCCTTTCCCCAAGCCCTTTGCTTGTGGTGCTGACAAGCATCAGAGCTCCCAACACCACCACTCCTATACCAACTAGTCCCACCATGACACCCACACAGACCCCCAGCACTGCCATCATTCTCACTGCTGCTACCTCGCTGCCAACAACTATGACCAGAAACCCTTCTAGCATTAGAGGCCATCCCCAAACCACCCTTGCTGCCAGCACTATCTATGGCAGTCTCATGGGGTCCACTGGCACATTTCCCACCACTTCCACAGCAGTGCCTTCTACTGCCATGCTAAAGGCCACTTCCATTGTCACATCTCCATCTCATCTTCCGATGTTGGCCAGCACCAAGCTTTCCACTCCTGCCCCAACACTACCACCTCCCCTGGACACCACACACTCCACCCAGCCTGCATGTTCCCCTCTACCTGCTCCTTCTCCCCTCTGCCCATGCTCCATCCCAGGACGGGCTGTACCCGTGCTGCATTTGCAGGCTGGTGGAGACGGTCCTCAGTGGGGGCAGTGGATACTGAGGCACTGCTGCCTGTTGCACTGGGTGCTCTACCTGACTTCCTTGGCTCTGCTGGTCCTGACCGTGCTGGCTCTAGCAGGCTGGCTGGCATGGATGTGTCTGGTGGGGCAGCCCTCCTGGGACCAGTCCCTACAGATCCAAGAGGTGTGGTATCCACTGCTGGAATGGAGGGAGTCAACAGGAAACCCTATGATGCATCTCAACAGCTTCAAAATCCCCCTCCAGCGACCCACATTCTGTACGATCAAGGAAGTGGAGTTGTGCCCTGAGGTTACCTACTGCACAATTAAAGACCTGGGTATACAGCGCAATCCTCCTGCAAGTTACTCCTTCTGTACCACAAAGGAGTTGTGGGTTCACCACAGTCCTCTGCAGACATCAGTCAAGCCTTTCTCCAGGAAGCTGATGGTCACAGACCTTGGCTTCTTGAGGACCCCATCTGTTTACAGCCTAGACAGGGGTGTGGAGGCCATCAGTGATGTCAGAGTGAAATATGCAGGTAACACCATGTAAATATTTCTGTACACTCAGAGAAAGAGATCAAGGGTTGTGTCTCTGCTTTATATGCTTTGTTTTAAAAGGGAAAGGTCTACTTGCCTAGGGGGAATCCAGCCAGCTCCTTCCTCTAGTATTTTCAAATAGCCTGAGGTTTCCAGAGCTAAAATAATTCCTTAGGTATTTGGCAGAGGAAAATAATGTCCTAAACTGGTCAGTGATGGTCCGGGTCTGCCACTGCCGGGTTTTGGGGTGAGTGAGGGCAAGCAGAACTTAGGTTGTGCTCTGTCGCAATTGTTTCTGTTCAAATTATGCACACAAAAATGCAATACACTTTTCACTCAGTGCCAGTTTCTTAATCACATAATAAATATTCTGTGCCTGAATTTAAAAGGGTTACTGGTTTAATTTCATTGGACCTGCCACAAGTCCTAGCTGTGCACAGCAAATGAGAAATTTGTCTTCAGTAGTTGGAATAGTGAAGACAGGGAAGAAAAGGCTATGGAATCCCAGAATTCTAGAATATCCTGAGTTGGCAGGGACCCCTGAGGATCAAGTCCAACGTGTGGCCCTGCACAGACACCACAAAAATCCCACACTGTGCCTGAGAGCATTGTCTAAATGCTCCTGGAGCTCTGGCAGCCTTGGAGCTGCCCTGTAGTGACCATTCCCTGGGGAGACTGTTCACAGTGCCAGACCACCTTCTGGGGGAAGAACTTTTTCCTAATATTGATCCATCGGGATGCCCCCATGACAGCTCCAGCTGTTCCTGGGGTCCTGTCCCAGGTCCCAGAGAGCAGAGATCAGATCTGGCACTCTCCTCATGGGAGGTCTCTGTGAAGAGGTCTCCCCTCAATGTCCTCCAGACTGAATATGTTAAGTGCCCTCCACTGCTACTCATACTCTTCTCCTCTAGACCCTTCCCCATTTCTGTGGCCTCCTTTGGATACTCTTTAACAGCTTTAGATCCTTCTTGTATTCTGGCATTCAAAACTGCACACTTATACTCCTATTCCTGACTTTGGCCCCAAATGTGTGATTCTTCCCTGTGGTACTGAATCCCACAGGCAAAGCATCCCACTGGCAGGTAATAAGGAAAGTGCAAGTGTTGATGCCTCTGCATGACCCATTATGGGATGGCCGGATAGGGAGGAGTAGGGTGGGAGGCTTAGAAGGGCAAATGATGTGACTTGTGAGGGATTACACTAGGACAAAGCACACCGGAGCTGGCCAAACTTTGTAACCACCTGTCTAGATGTCACTCAAACATTTTGAGCGGTGTGAGAAGGAGGCAACAGTCACCATTGGTGGAGGTCAAATGGCTCACCCCAGAACTGGTGCATAAATGCAGCAGCAGGATCCTATGAATCACTTTTCCAGCCTGAAACGCAGTTCCAGTTCTAATTGCCCCAAATGTATTATCAAACTCCTGTGAGTCAGCATGGCCTTCTGCCAGGTTAACTACTGGGTCCACAGGTGGGAACATGTGCCTGTGCTTGGCCAGCATGAGTATGTGTGCTGGTGAAGGTCTGGTGTGCAAGTGTGTCCATGGGCATGCACATACTGCATTTGTAAGGAGCCACTTGTCTGTCTGTCGGTGCTGTTCTCTAACCACAGTATCCTCTCTATCCCTGTTTCCTGGGACAACGAGGCAAGCAGCTCCAGTGCTAGCACAGTCTGAAGGTCTCAAAAGTGGGGCACAGACATCTGGGGAGCAGAGCTGTGGAAAAAGATCTGTGTATCTTGGTGGACAGAAAGGTGAACAAGGTCCAGCAGTGCACCTGGCAGCAAAGGCAGGGCAACAAAACCTGGACTGGGTTAACAGAGCCAGAGCCAGCAGGCCAATGGAAGTGATTATCCTTCTCCTCAGAACCCTTTAGACTACAATTTTTTGCCTTCTACACATCTGAAGCCACCCAGTCCTTCCACAGACACTACTGGTACACCAGTATTTCCCAGAATCCCATTACCTTTGTCTCTCCTTGCAACTCCTCCCTGGAATTCTCCCACCTCTGCACACAACAAGTGACCTGACTCCAGGTCACTCCAGGAATCCAAGACCTCTCAAAACCACCTAGTCACCCCAAAACCTCCAGGAACCCCTGTTCTATCCCACCATATGACCTCTACAAATCTTAGCACCCCCAGGACTCTATTCCCTCAGGATCCCCTATGCACCCCGAGATCCCTCTCAGTCCTGAGACACACACAAACACCCTCGTGCTCCATGAACAGAGGCACACAGAGCCCCAGTGCCCAGCACCACCCACCCAGGACACCCAGGTCACTAGTCTCCTGCTCTCCTCCTGTTCCTTGTGAGAAGCACTTGGATGTCTGGGTTCCCCATCAGAAACAAGACTCAGACAGTTCAGGAAGCACTTTTATTTAAATAAAATGTGGGGGGAAATTGCAGGATTCTCAGCCCAGTAAAGGTCTCAGACAAGGGGATTGAGTATTCCTGGAGGGACAGGGCTACAGTCCAGGGAATCTTTATGTTCAACAGGTTCACAACAGTCTAGATCATGTACCTGAGGGTGAAGGATTGCCAAAAACCACAGAAGAAACCCACTCTGGGAGAGGGATGTGTACACCTTTGTCCCATAGAGGTACCCATGGATGCTACCTGGGTATCCCAGTATGGGGTGCAGAGAGTATACCCTAAGCATTATTGGGAGTTTCAGTTGATTTCAAGGGGTCCTTAAGGCAGCTGGGGGCACGCAAGGCAGGGGGTACAGTGAGAACACAGGCTTGTAGGTCAGTATAGGCATGAGGCAAGGTGCCCCGGGTGATCCAGCGCCGGGTACCCGGCTGGTAGGCATGGATCAAGTGTGTGTCCTGGTAGGTCTCATGACTATACCCTCCCAGTACAAGCAGTTCCCCTCCCAGCACAGCTGCACCCCCAACTACATGTGCACGGGGCAGGGGGCTAAGGAGGACCCAGATGTTTTGCTTGGGGCTGTAGACCTCAAAGGTCAGCTGGTCCCTGTAGCCAGTTTGCCCAGCCTGCTGACACAGGCCCCCTGCCACATAGAGCTGCCCACCCGCTTCCTCCATGATGTGGCCAGCTCGCTCGCCATTCATGGGGGCCAGGAGTGTGACAGGTACACCTGGGACATAGCGGAGCAAGGATGCCTGACACTGGTATGCTTCATCACACCCACCCGACACGTAGAGCACACCATCCAGGGCACACGCTGCATGCCCACATAGAGCCATTGGCAGGGGTTGGCACCTCCTGGGCAAAGAGAGAGGGAGGGGTTGAAGGACAGGTTAAACAGGGCTGTCCTGCAGTGACTGACTACCTAAGGGTTCTCTGGTGAGCCATGTCTTCATTGACCACTCAGCAGGCAACACTTGGCAACACCCAATCAGCCCAGTGCATAACATCAGGTGACACAGAATGGATGCCCCAGTTGTGTCACTGTTCAACACTTTGTAATTGCCATGCCACTGGTCCAGTGGACCCACAGTGGGCTCCCTCAATGGACATTGGCCATCACCCCATGAACATTCTGCCTGTGAGAGGAATCAAACTACTTTTCTCATTGGCAGATGGCAAACAAGACCCACAATGAACATACTACTGGCCAAAAACTCATTTGCCACCCACTAAGCAACACTGGCCAACATCCAGTACCGAAGGGACGTGGTTGTTCAACACCCAGTAGACCTCAAATACCACTTGCAGGTCCATCCTCCACTGGAGGCTTAGTGACACAAAGCACTCAGTGGGTAACATGGCCAAGACAAGGGGCTCTGAGAGAAAAGGGAAACTAGGCATCTGCTGGGGCAGCCTCACCTCCAGGTGTCATTGGCCAGGTCGTAGCACTCCACAGTATCTGTGCAGTAGAGCTCCCCTGAGCTGCCCCCTAGGGCATAGATGAAATTACCAAGAGCCACAGCAGCAAAGTAGCTCCGTCCACATGTCATACTGGCCAGACGCTTCCAGGAATCATCCATAGGCTGGTACCTGAGTTTGAGAGGCAAACGGGCAAGAGACTACCTGTTACCTACAATACCATGAGCTGATGTTGGCACCGCTGAGGGCAACAACCCACTTACAACCTGCCAGTCCCATAATGCTTTGGGATCACATGGTCACCACGCATGAGAATATCCCCTCCTTCTGGACAATATCAAACCCATAATGTCCTGGGTCATCTCCAGATAGAAGCCTCCTGCTCCTACTCCCAAAAAGCCTGTAACACCCCAGAGTAGGAGGGCACCTCTGAGTCCTACAACCCACACTTCCCAGAATGTCTTGGGGCCACTTGACCAGCTGCAATGCCACAATGGCTTGGATTCAGGGGGCAGCCCTAGCTCTACCAATCCCTCCCACAATGTCCTGGTACCACATGGCAACTCTCAAGTCTTCTGTAACTCTCACCTGTAGACACTGGCTAGGGTGTCATGGATGCCATAGTAGTGTTTTCCACCCATGATGTAGAGGTTGTTGGCCACCACAGTTACAGCATGACGGAAGCGTGGGCCATCAGGAAAGTGTCCCAGTGCCCGCCACTCAACCTGTTTCACCAGCCCCACAGCACTGAGGTAGCGGTCTGCAAACCAGAGGTGTCTGCTGGGCTTCCGGCCAGTCAGGTTGCCCTTTACTTTGTCTCCACCACAAACCACCAATACCTCTGGCAAGGAACGTACTCGGCACGGCAAGTGGGCCATGGGGGTAAAACTTGCTACCATGAGCTCGCGGAGGACCTTTGGGTCAGCTGCCCCTGCAGTCACAGATAGGACCTTCTTCAGCTCCAGGCTGGACATGAGGGCAAAGCGAACAGATGACAGGATCTCTTTGGCTAGATCCTCCTGGCCATCTCCATTGGCCACAAGCCACCGAGATGCTGCTTCCAAGGCTTCCAGTTCGTGGAGGACATTGAGACCATCAGAACGGAGGAGGCGGATGAGAAGGTGTGCAGGAAGATCCAGGAAGGCCGGTGTAACCACCACACAGGGAAAGGTGGCCAAGATGTAGTTCTCTGCTACATGGACCACCTCATCTAACCCATAGGCCACAGCAAAGGCCAGCACATCAGGGACAGTTTCTGGGGTCAGGCCATGGGTGAAAACATCCAGGCAGAGAGTGAGGAGCCCCCAGGCCTGATAGCGCAGGGAGGTCTCAGCTGCTTCCAAGACCATGGGCCATGGCCCTGCTACAGCTCCTGTGTAGGCAAAGGAGAGGAGGAGACGCAGTTCGGCTGGGGACAATCCTGTGACCAGTGGGTTGGCAGGGTCGTGGGTGGCCTCTCGCATGGGGCAGGTGAAAAGGGCCCGGAAGAAGTCACAGGAGCAGCTCAGGGCCAGTCGCTGAACTAGGAAGAAGGAGAAATAATGGTGGGAGGCAGCAGGGGACCCTCTGCACTGTGCAGCCCCCCAGAATTCAGGTGTCCTGGCCCCTTGCCCACCAAAGCCCCAGCTCTGCCAAAGGGAGCAGGCCTGCGGACACCTCTAGAGCCTGATCCCCACCTGGAGCTGCAGTCTTATCATCCCCACCAGAGGACTTGGCTGTCCCAGAGCACCCTGTCCCATTCCTCACAGGGGACCCCCACATCCTGCCCACCTGGGATGACCTCGTTCCCTGCCTGGAGCTGGAGGTCACAGCCCACACCATTGGCGTGGAGCTGCTCCATGGCTCTTAGTGTCTCCCACTGCTCCTCCAGGGGCTTAGGACCTTCTTCCTGGTGGTCAATCTCTAGATGCAGGGCACAGGCAGTTACCAGCCGGGGGGCCCCCAGGGCCCGGGCAGCCTCCTCCACCTCTCTCGCCCTGCCATGGGGCACAATTCCCCCATAGGCAAAGGTCAGCACAGCCCGCCAGCCCCACAGTGTGGCCCCAGGTGGCAGGGGAACATGGGGTGGAGGATCTTGGCGGAGTTGTTGGGTCCTGCCCTCCAGGAAGCGATAGAAGAAGGAGCTGATGGAGGCCAGGACCACAGCATGGGCCATGTCACGCTCTGGGCCCACGGCCACATCCACCAGCTGTCCCGTGGTGCGGAGTTGGTCAGCCACAGCCAGGAAATGTCCAGCATGAGCCCCATCCCGCAGGCTCCACCGGTCTGGGGCCGGCCCCTCTGCAATCCACATCTTGCCTGTGGAAACACATGGAGCAGGGTGTCAGGGTGCTGTCTCCACAGCTGGAGCCTCTGGCCCATGGCAGGAGTACTGGCTGGGGAGATGGGGTCTTGCTACTGGCACAAAGCCAAGCCGCTGGATCCACCACCAAAGCCTCTACCCCACAGCCAGGGACACCTGGCTCTGCTACTGCTCCATTACTGAATTTGATGCTCCTTGGCAAAACTGCAGCTCCATAGGTGAGAACAACAGCCCATTTCACTGCCCCATAGCCAAGCCTGATCTCCTTATTTGTCTCATCTCTGAATCCTTAGCATTAAGCTACTGACCCACAGCCAACATTGCTGCCCCAAGGCCCTATAGCTCAGGCCACTGTCATCACTCACACCTTCAGTCCTATAGTACACACACCCACACCCTCTCTCAGCCATTGCCCCATCGCTGAAACTACTGCTGGTCTAACAGCAACCAAGCCGCTGGCCCCCAGTGAAGCCCCTGTCATACCTGTTCAGTGCGCGGCAGTGTCTGCTGCGCACTGCTTGCCATGTGTCATGCTGCCTGTCACACATTGTGATGCATTACCCTGCTAGCTGTCTGCAATGCTGCATGTCATGCTCCCCTGCACTGAGTACTGTCGAGGTGTGCTGACCCTCATGACATTGTTGCCACCCCTTGCCCCCACCATGTTGCTCGCTGTTAGTGCAGTGTTGCTTGTCCTCGCTCAGGCCATGCACTTTACAGCCCAGTGAAGAGCTTGCTGTATGCCGTGCCCTTGCATTACTCTGTGGCCCATTATTCTGTGCCGTGCACTTGTCCCCCTTACCGCCTGCTGCTGCTCTGCAGAACTCCTGTGACCCCCTAGGAATGTGCCTGGGTATTTATAGACCAGACAGAACACGTGGCCCCAGCCAGGAGCTGGGAGAGGCTCAGGCAGAGGGAGGTCCAAGGCCCTAGAGTCCCCATGCTGGGACAGTGGGTCACTGAATTCTCTAAGGACAGGCAGCAAGGCCAGCTGAAGCTGACAGGAGCTTCTGTAAACTCCGTGTTACCCTGGGCATGTCCTGCTGGGGATCCCTGGCCCCTCAGGCCCCTCTCTAAACCTTGTTCTTCTCCAGAGCCCAGGGTGAAGCAGAGCCCCTTTCCAAGCCCTCAGGTAGGAGACAGACAATGGCCTGCTCTCCGCCCCTGATTAGAGGGTGATAGGACTACCACCACCTGCTGTGCTTCTGAGCTGCAGCCCAGCCCCACTGATTTCCAAAGAGCTGGTGGTCTTACGTCCAGGAGCACATGGGAACACCAGACCCTTGGCCCAGCCTCAAGTGCACCTAGGACCACCCTGCGAACACCCAAGACCTCACCAGCCCACACAGAGCACATATCAGAGCAACACAGCCTGCCATGGCTGTGACTGTGTCCTGGTACCACTGTCCCTCCCTCTGCTGTCCTCTGATGCCCCAGTCTCCTCGTACTGTCCCCTCCCCTCACACACCACATACCTGCATCCCCCATGCTCACATTCCGTCTCTATACCCATGCACCCGTCACCTAATGTCCCATCTCTGTACTGCACTGTTCCCATATGTCCAATTGAATTGTGTCCCCAAAGATGTTTTCACATCCTCCTCAAGCCAATTTTTCAGCACTTACCTATTGTGCTTGTGAGACGTTTTTTCTATCTAGTTAGAATTTCCCTATCTTATTTCCCATCCTTCATTGCACACCTGAGCCTGCACTTTCTGTAGCCACTAAGTTGTAAAAAAACGCTATTAGATCTAATTTTGACCTTTTCTCCAGGGCAAAATGATGCAGTTCTCACCTCTCTCTGTGCATCTTGTGCCTCTATGCTCTCCACCTCCTTAGTGGGTTTGCAGGACACACTTGTTTGTTCATAAAAAATTGAACCAGACATAGCTATAAGCAACCCGTTCCAGCTCTCAGGTGCCATTCAGAGGTCCCCTCCAGCCTCAGATAGTCCTCAGTTTCAACTCTGAAGCACTTAGCTCTAAACTTCCTGAAATGCTTTTTGGAGAAAGACCCCAAGCTCCCGAGTATTTCTTGGGCAACTCACGACTTCTTCCCTACTCCACCTTCCCCATCTTCAGCTCAGAGCCAAGCAGATCTTCAGAAGCTTTGGCTCCAGACTCACCGATGGGCTCAGTGCAGTGTAATCCCACTCCCTGTCAAGAAGCCCCACAGGACCCAGTCAACTACAAGGATCTCAGTGAAGCTACAGCATAGTGCTCACGCTTGCACACATAATACCGAGGCAAAGTAAGCTGCGCACAGAAATCACAGCCGGACCAGAAGATGCTGCTTCCCCTTCAGCAGCTCCAGCTTTAAGCACCTCAGCCCAAATGCCGGGAAACAGCCGCATGACACCACAATGTTGTGACAACTGCTGATTGGACCAAATCTTTATTACACAACATCCTAAGTACATACAGTATTTGGAAGCCAGCTCACAGGGGGGAAACATGACATTTACAGCTTGGGAGGTCCTGTCAGCCTCCAGCCCTCCTTGTTACCGATCTTCATGAGAGCTGCAGTGATTCCGAACCCCAGACATGCTGTGGTGCCAGTGAGGTAACTGTGAGCTGAAGAAAAGACATCAAACCAGAAAAGACCCATTAAGGCACAAGTCCTTTCTAACAGATCTTGATAGACTGCTATTTTTTAAAGTCCCTTGACCATCAGCAACACCGTCCAGAGGAATTAGAAAAGTGTCCTTTTTATAAAATTGAGTTCTCATGCTTATGACTTGCAATTTGAAATACCAATTTCTGCCCCATCCCCTTAAGTGGGCAATCTTAAATGGTTCATTTGAGTGACAAAAGTAACAATCACTGTTTTGAACTCTCATCAGCTCAGCAACTGAGACAAGTAAAGATTAATTCTAGTTCACCACAATTACAACTTAAATAAATCCCCCCTTCTTTAGGTTCAAGAATGAAAGTCTACAGAAAACAGAGCTGTGTCAGTATCTGCAGGAGCTGCTTAAGCCTTACAAAGGGCTATAGGTGCAGCAGCAAAAGGACATAGCTTGTACCTCAGACTACATGAAGAATTACCAAGGCAGATATTAGACTGTATGTGCTGTCTAAAATAAATCACAGTTGTTGCCAAGAAAACATGGATTTCCACAACTATATTTTTCCTATCCTGCAATTTTAAGGTATAACTGGTAGCTCTTAGTGCCAGTACTGAGTCAGCTCTCCTTTTATTCTGTATATCACTGCATGCTCCCTTTGGTGTCCTCCCCTCCTGCAGCCAAATTTATTTTAGCAGGCCTATACAATGCCAGTGAAACTGGCATGAAGATGGATCGTTAGAGGCTGAACTGAATCGTTACCAAAGAAGCCTGATATCAACATTCTTTAATATTTTTCCCCAAGAGAAAACTTTCTAAAACCAGCAAGGGCACGTTTCCATGCAGGCATTGTCCACAGTTACCTCTCACTCCCAAGACAGCTCCTGCTGCACAGCCACCTATGAAATAGTTCAAAGGATCCTCTGGTTCTTCTCGGACCTGGGCACTGAGACAGGTACTCAAGCCAAACACAGCTCCCAGTGTAGCTGTAAACAAGAAGTAAAAACACTAAAATCCTCAAGGACCAGAGAATTCATACTGAGCACAATTTCAATATTAGCAGTGACTACAATGGCAAACAAAGTAAGATCTGTTTCCCATTTCCGAGGGACATCCTATCCCAGCTGCTACAGTGAGACTCAGCATTCACCCAGTCCCACCCAGTTTCCCTGGGTTTCTCCCCCTGCAGCACATGGATCCCGCTCAGCTGTGAGCAGGAGCCTCAGAGCACTGCACATCCACCTCTGCCAAACAGCACTGCTTCCTGCCTGGGTATTGCCTGAAAGCCCTTCCCAGCTAGGCGATGGGGCACCACTGACAGCTGGGGGTACTGGAGGGGAGCGGTGGTGTCTGTGCAGCCACCTCTCCAGCTTTGCCTGGACTCTGCACTGTAATTCAGCCCTCAAGTGCCTGTGAAGCCACCTCACAGCACTGGACAGAGCAACCCTAAGGTCTCTGCTCTCCCTGCACACTGCTGGTCCTGACAATTTCCTCCTCTGCTTGCCTGGGGCTCAAAATGATGAAGGGATAATAGAGAAATAAATCGAGTTTGTAAATTATTTTTGCTTGTAAACTAACTTTGAAATTGAATTAAGAATTTGGAATTGAACTAAGAAACTGCAAAGCAGAAGCATCCTGTCCACTGAATTACACACCTCACCCCATCAGACCCTACACTGATATAACTGCAAACTTTGGCAAAGAGCTCTGTCAAAAAAGCCGGGTTTGTATCTAACACAAACTCTTACTCATGAAACGTGAAACTGTCTACCAGACACCATCTGCAGATTTCAATTCCTCTTTCTTGGGAACAACAAAAATGTCCAGGACAAAAATTTTCAATCCCTATATAAAACCAGCAGCTCCAGTTACAAACCTATGCAGAAAATTAATCATGCTGATGCCAAAATCAATTGAAAAAAGCACTGTAGAAACAAAATCCCCAGACCCAGCACTGCATTTCAACTTTCCTGCTCTCCCTGCTTTGGACTAAGCATCTGTAGGCAAAATGCACAGCTTGAGTCCATGAGGTGTAGCTCCTGAACAGCAGGCAGGACAAACCCTTCTCAAGTATAAAACTGGTAAGAGGACCCAATATGCCTGTTTAGGATTAAGGGATTCATTGAAATCACAGTTAATTACATGATCCAGTCCTTTCATAATGATCTCAGCTCATCACAGGAGATGCCAGACTCTGGTTTAGAGTCGAACTACTCAAAAACGCAAAACCTGGACCAACTGTTCCCCAGCTCAGAGCACCAGCACTTGCGGAGAGGCAGAGGTGGCACAAGTCATTGAATTAGACTGAAAAGTCTGCTAAGAGGAAAACTGCATTTGACAAGGGGCAGAGGGAGCTTCAGCCATGCAGCCCCTTCATTTTCTCTTCCGAAGACAATTCACGACAACTACATGGTTTCTCCTTGTCTATAGAACATGACAGGAAAACCCCCACGTTTATTTTCCTTTTGCCACCAAAAACATCGCATTGTTCTTTAGCAAATGCAGTTTATTAAATAAAATGCCTACATATATTAAGTAAAAACCTAAATTTGCTTACACTATCTTGTTGCTCACAAACGGAGTATTCTAGAAATTAAAAAAAAAAAAAAAAAAAGTAACTTTTACTCTAGATTGGAAAAAATATGCAAAAAATAGGTTACCTGACCTGCAAATCAAAGATATGTTTTTCCATTTCAGTGTTCTGGCTCTCGGCTAAACAACGACCCAGGGCCGGGAGGAGATAACCACCGAAACCGTGCAGGGGCAGAGGCAAGGGCAAAAGCGAGGGCGCAGCCAGATAGGGCAGAGGCGAGGCTGGCTCTCCTGCGGTGTGTGGGAGTCCCACCCTATAGTTACACCGCGAGGGTCCCAGCCCTTACCCATCGTGACACTGTCCGCCGCCGCCGTCTGCAACGCGGCCAGAGCCGAGCCGGGCCGCAGCAGGATGATGCGATACGCCGCCCCGACCAGGCCTGCAACACAGCACTGCGCGTCATTGCCCGGACCCGGGCCCCGCTCGGCCGCCCCCCAATGCGTCCCCTTCCCCCCGGTGCCCACCCGCGGCCGCGCCCACGCGCGTGGTGAGCCAGGTGCGCTGCGGACACTGCTCGCCCTCGGGCCCGTCCCAATAGCCCGCCATGGCGGCAAGGGCACGACCGAGGTATCGCGAGAGGACGGCGCGGCCCCGCCCCGCGAGGGAGCGCGGCCAGGGATCGTCCCGCGGGAGCGCGGCGGCCCCGCCCCTCTCTCTCCCGTCCCGCGGCGCGCCGGGGCCCCGCGCCGGGGCGGTGAGCTCAGCGCCCGCGCTGCCCGGGCGCACCCGAACCGCAACTGGCCTCAGGCATTTCTACCTCGCGTTCCCAGTTACCCCACCCGCGGCTCTCAGGCTTTTTGCCTAAACCCGGGGCTCTGGCCTTGCCGTTTGTCTTTGGCTGCTTGCGGGGCCGGGAGATCGGTGCGGTTTTGTTTGGTTGTGGGTGTTTTGAATTTTTGTGGGGTAGGGGTTTTTTGTTTGTGGTTTGTGGGGTTTTCTTCGTGTTGTGTTTTTTTGTTGTTTTTGATGGGGTCTTTTGGTGGGTTGTGTTTTTTGGGTTTTTTTTTTTTTTTTTTTGTTTGTTTTTTTTGGGGGGGTGGTCTACGACTCTTACTTAATGGCGCTTGAAATATTTTTTAATGAATTTGCAAAGATTCTCTTGTAATTCTCTGTGTCTATACTGCTGTATCGCCGTTTCCTTCTGAAATAATAAAGATGCTTAACACAGGTGATAGGGATGCTGTATACATTGAATTTTCTAGTTGTTCATAGTACGCTAATAAAAAGACTACTGTGCCTTCTTGGTGATGTACAGAAAATCACGCAATGGAAAGCCAACGTCTGTAAAGGAGGAGGAGGGGTCTTTTATTCAAATAAAAGAGTCCACTGGGGCACACCCCCATTGGGTTTTCTCTCAGTGTTTTGGAGGGCACAGCCTCCCTTTTATCCTAAACTCCTGGCCACACGGTGCCCTCTTCCTTTCCTCATTGGCTGAGGTACTGGGAAGGTACAGCCTTCCTGAACCGCCTACCACATATTCCCCCTCGAACCTGTCATTTTACCCCAAGTTCAGAAGTTCAGTCCACCACTTGTCTGTTTCAGGGGTCAGGCTGTCTGGGCACTGGAACAAACCTGCTGCTTGAAGTTAATGGAGACATTAAGACCCATTTCAAAGACATTAACACCCAGACCTTCATCCACTGAATTTTTGAAAAGACATTAGCAAACCCTATCAAGGCTTCCTCTTCTTATTGCTCAATCTGACTTCACAAACCCTAGGTTATTATTAACATTTTTCAACAACCTGGCAACAATGGTATACAGAACAACAGTGGTATAAAGATTAACATTTGAAACACCCCTCCCAACTTTTCCACCTCTTGCCCCTGCACCAAGTGTGGCAAGCAAATACAGAGAATACAGTAAATACAGAGAATAAAGTAGACAGTGACAGTTCATATTAGCCCACTATTAGAGGTCCTTCTAGATGAACCGTGGCTACTGACAGCTGAAGTCTCCCATCCTTTTCCTCCTGCTGAAAAATTCAAATCTCTGGGGCTTTGGAGACCTTGACCCAAATATGATGGGTTCACCACTGTTCTGGTGTCCTGGCTGCTGTCTCTGCGGTCCTGGTTGGATATTAACAGCAAAGTCCAAAGGCAGTGTCTATGCTAACTGTCAAAGAGATTTCATGAGACACAGTATCTGCCCACATACTGGTTTAAATATACATCTTCACCTCCCCACCACATTGAAAATTAATTCAAAAGGTGAAAGGAATGAGAAGGTGTCTTTACAAACTGTGGACCTGCTGATAGATAAAACCAAATAGTGAGAGGTTGTCAAGGGTTAGTACAGTTTGTTTTTTTAGTTATAGAAGAATGTAGAATAATTCTCCAGGTCAGGATCTGCGAATTGCTTTGGAAGACAGAAACCTATCAGAGAGTTAGTTGGAATATTGGCATCTGTTCTAACCACTGAAATTGTTGGCTGCGACTTTGGGACGTACTATATAAAACCCTGTGGATTTCCTGTAGGTGGGTCTTTTTTCTTCTTTCCTTTGGCCAGAGAGAGACAGGTAACATCGAGCTGGGCCTGCTGCTCCCTGTTTTGGGGGGAGCTGGCCTGAGGCTTGGCCAGATTCCATCGGCTCCCAGGTGAAGGTGGGGGAAGGAGAGGTTGCTGTTTTGCAACAGCTACTTTCTTCAGACTTCTCTGGAGCAGGGAGAGATCTCTGCTGGGCCCCTGATGGGAGCTCTGGGCACCATTTAGGCTGATTACACCGAGGGGTGGGCTGAGAAGGCATTTATGATCCTGCCTGTTTTTTTGTGATTCCAGACTGCCTGGGTGCTCTGATCTCTGATGTTTCTGGGTGAGTTCTTCCTCCCTCATCAGCGCAGCCTTGAACATCTAACACCACGAGCTACAGAGGGAGAGACAAAGACTCTGAGCAGATTTAACTCTTTCTTAGCAACATGAAGCTTCCAGAGCTCAGCCCTTCTCTGAGAGAGTAAGAAAGGACAGCGTGAACATAAAGAACAACAGGATGAAGTCAGTAAAGCCAGAGTGAAAAGACTATTGGGAGAGAGGGTTGAAGAGTTGGTTGTTCTGTTCTTACTTGAGCCATGGAAACGAACTCTATATTTAGGTCATTCCTTTAAATCATGGGAAAGATATGCATTTGGGGAGATGATTGTTTTAATTTGTGTCTGGATTCAAGCAAAAGGGTTTGTGATGAACTAATATCCTATAAGATGCTTGAACAGAGATAAAGATGAGAAGCCCCCTGTGCCAGTGAAGAAGTGAGAAGATATCTCTGTACCTTGAGGTGAAGAATCCTTTGATTTGGAGTTATTCAACTTTAAAAAGTGACACCCCAGTATGCAAAAGTCTAAGACCCATGACCCATAAGCAGCTTGGGAAACTGCTCCTGGGAGGGGTCACAAAGGCAAGTTTCTCCGGGTGGTTGTTTTTGAGACAGTTTAAAACCCACAAGAGAACTGTTCTAAGCTGTCAGTGGGATCCATGACTCTGAAAGATACTCTTTCAGATAGTGAAACTGACTGAAAATTTCAAGTTTTGTCTGTTTATGTTGTTTTGTAAGGAAGTGAACAGTGTGTAAGGAGAGGGAAGAGTGTTTTTGAAGTTTCATTCCGTTTAGGTTTTTTTTTCCAACTTTCTTTTTTTCTATTCTTTTAGTGTAAGTCAATAAAACTATTTGTTAATTTTAAAGCTGAGCCTGCTTTGTTTTTCTCCTAGTCTCCCACAGAAAGAGTAAGTACCAAGACCAAAATTTAGTAAACATGAAACCACTACAGAGGTGAAAAAAGCAATGGAAGGAATCATAAATTCCACAGGAATTCCATTAATTGACAGAGATTGTTACTCAATGGAGGCTGTACTAAATCCCTGGACTTTTAAGAAAAAGAGCAGAGACACAAAGAAGAAGAAGAGGAGGGGAGGTACACATTAGAAGGGGGTCTGTAATTAGTTGGTTCAGGAAGTCCGTACCTCACAAGTACCTCAGCCAATGGGGAAAAGAGAGGGAAATGCGGCTGGGAAAAAAGGATAAAAAGGAGGTTATGCTTTCCAACCATTTGAGAGACCCCATGGGAAATGCCCATGGCTTCCCCCTTTATTCAAATTAAGGTACAGGACTCCTCTGTCTCCTTTTTCAACATAAACCTCTGGTGTTTGCGAATTAATTTTCCTAAAAAGGGGAATGATTTCCTCAGGGTTTTCCTTTTATTCTTGCTGAAGCTAATGGCAAAAAGTGTACCCTTGGCATCTTAGTTTCTGTCATCAGCTCCAAAGGTGTTTCTTTATTTGTCCATTCATCCTTTCTGCTTGACCTGAATTCTCAGGGTGCCAGAGGGTATGGAGGTCCCACTGAATTCTCAAAGCAGCCATAATCTCTTGAAGGATCCTCCTGTAAAATGAGTTCCCCCATCCAAGTCCACTGCCTTCACAAGCCAATATTCAGAAGTCATTTGTTAACTGATCAAATAGTTGCTGAAGTGACTAGAAATTCCTCTGGCCACCCTGCCAGCTGGCATACACCACCAGAGGATAAGTAAGCCCTCTCACCCAGAGCATCTCAGCAAAATACATCCAACAGCTCTGGAAAGGACATACAGCTCAAGGTCATTTCCCTGCATTGCAATCTCCTTTGTAGTCTGGCTATTGAAATATTAATTTTAAAGAATTAAGGATTTTTAGGAAAGTTACGATAATTTATATAATGAATTAGCTGAAGTAGACAGGTAAGCTTTGTTTGCAGTTAACAGAAGCCGGATCTTAGATAAGCTATCCCAGATTTAGTAACTCATTGCTTGTCAGCTTTATGTTTGTGTAGCTGTGCTTGTAACGAAAAACTAAATGTGGTAAATAGGACATAAGATAGCTGCAGATTTCCTGCTTAAAGGACCCATTGAACACAGGAAACTATAAGTTCTACCAAGGATTCATTTGTCACATATGCATTGAAAAGGTAGAAAGGTCAGGATGAAGAAGACTCATCTTACTTCCTCATTTTGGGTGACCCCTCCCCAGAAGAGACCCCTGACTCACTTTAGGAAACAAACTGCACATGCTTAATAGTCTTTTTGCCAATTAACATACGAAGTGAGGAATGGGAGGTGACAGGGATATGAATATGTATTTGTATTTTGGGTATTCAACACTTCTGTAAATAAAAGGCTTTGTAATTACCTGTGAACTTCTCAGTGTGTATTAGGGAAATATCCCACATGCTGCCCGGCCGTAATAAACATACGCTTTCTAACTTTAAACTGTTAGAGAGTTTTTGTCCGTCACAGTTGGGTATCGATACTAGATCAATACCCATATGTCTTTAATAAGTCACTATCAACTTTAGCCAGGCACTCTTCAGTAGTTCGTTTTACTAAAACAAAAAGATCCAAGGCAGTTCATCTTGAGGAAGACTTCTGCCAATCCTGGACACCCACAATGGCCCCCCTCATAGAGTTGTTTTAACATTTGCAGGGTCAAAGCTCCTAGCATCCACTTTTTACTGTCCTTTGTAAATCAATTGTCCCTTCCTTCTTCTACCCCACCACCTTTAATTATCTCCAACACCTCTGGTGGAAAACACAGCACCACACCCCCCTCCCCACCCCTCCACTTCCCCAGCAACAGCTGAGTCACAAAGAGTAAGGGGAGGCTTCAATTTCTTTTCTGGGCCTGGGAGAGCTAAAGCTGGGGCACTAATCAACCTTTCTTTTAATTTTCTTGCAATATTCTATTAATCCTAAATATTGTCACAGCCCTCCTTCAGCCCTGGGCAATGTTTCCTCCAAGTTTCCCTGGATCCCCTCTGGGCCAATGCACCGCAAGCCTTCAGTCAAAATATGCCCCACACATTGAACCTTTCTGTCCGTCACCTGAGCCTTCCCTTCAGACACTCCAAGGCCCCTCCAGCCAGAAAACAACAGGATTTCCCCTACCACCTCCTCACATTCTCCCAATAGAACAAATTCTTTCATATACTGCAATAACCTAATTCCTAGGTGTGGGCACGATTTTTCTGGCTCTAAGAGATTTTAGCCTGCTAGCAGCTGCTAACTTTTCCCAAGAGAACATTTCTCGAGAAAGCTTCTTCTCAATCTTGGCAAACAACTATCCTTTCTCAAAACAATCTTTCACCAGGTGGTGTTTTGCTGTTTCTCTAGTTTAACCAATGGGATTAGAGAGGTGTCGTTCCTGTTCACCAGTCGTGAAGTCTGTATTGGAACACCTTATAAAAGGTAGTAAGAATTAGACAATAAAGCCTTTTCTATACTCTTTACCTTCTGAAATATTTGGAGTGTCTCATCTTTCTTTTGTGTTCTGCAATGACACCTAGGGATGAAATAAATTTGGTTAATATCTTGCCCAAATAATCTTGTTCCCATTCAAAGGCCAAATACTGTTTACTGTTCTCTGTAAGTGGGCATCCCCAGAAAGTGTCTTTTAAATCAAGTTGTGAATAGGAGCAGTGTGAGGAAGGAACCTGGTTCAAGACGGTATAAGGATCTGGGACTGTGGAGTGCCTGGGTTTCATTATTTATTCTTAAGTCCTGCACCATAACTGGCAAGGTAGGAGTGTTATAGGGAGACATACATGGCTCCAAAACATCTGCCTTTAACAGGGATTTAGCCACAGGCTGCAACCCCTTCCTTCCTTCCTTCGAAAGAGAGTATTGCATTTTAGACACTGGTTGTCCAGATTGCCTCAGAGTAATCTAGGGATATGGAGATGTGAGAAATCAGATTGTGATTCATGCCAAATAACACCCTCCTATGTATGTGTGTTTGTGAGCAACGTGAACAGAGACCATGGAATTATTATATAAAAAAAAAATAGTTTTAAAAATTTGCTAAGTAAAGCATGAAAGTAGGGTTTAACAAGGCAACTGTAAAATAGTAGGCTTTTAGCTAACCCTTTAACAATAAAATTATAATTGTTTGCAAGTAATTAATATAAGCTTTAAACTACTTTGTAATGTAAGTTTTAAACTATTTTTTTGTATAAGTTATAAATTGTTTTTTTGAATATGGAAAAATTTGTAATCACTTAACAAAGGGAAGTAAAACCAATATGAGCTGGAAAGGCTTCTACAAAGACATTTTTAACGTGCTGACTTTGGGTTTTGTAATACCTGAGGAAGGGGCCCTACAAAAGACATTTATTCAGACATGCTAGAAACTTACAAAATGTATGCTGACTAACAAAATATATATGCTTGTTTAAGCAAACTGTAAAAGCAAAAATAATGCTAGTGGAAAAAAATATATATATATATTAAACAAAAAAGAACAGGAGGCTGGAGAGACATCAAAAGACTACCTTGGACCACCTCCCTGAAAGACCACCTCCCTGAAAGATCTTTGAAAACCGCAACTGCTGATTATGAAAAAAAGCAAATAAAAAAATAACAAAAAATCTGGGGAAGTGAAGTGCCCAGCATGGTATAAGAGACTACTGCTTGAAAACTGAATTTGTTGATTTGTTGGTGGAGCGCAGACTCACCACGTACCCCAGCGCTGGCTTGCCTGCTTTTTGCCAAACACAAAATTAATAAATTGCTTAATTTGAAAATGGAATAAAGGAGTACTTCTCGTCATTTATAACAGAGAGGCTCCATATCCACATTTTTTTTCCACATTCCACTGGGACTATGCACACTTCTGGGTTCACTTTAGCATAAGCTTTATCAGCACAACAGCACTAGCCTCCCTGTCACTTCCCATGACAGTAACTTGCATTCCCAACTCGGTTATCAAATCCCCTCCTAGCAAGCACAATTAACAACTAGAAACAAACAGAAACTCATGCATGTCAAACCCATCTCCCACATTCACCAATAGCAATTGAATAAAATGCTCATCTTTCCCACTTATCAAAAGAAGACTTGGACAATTGTCCCCCCTTTGGCATAAAATTCAAAGTAGACAGAGAGGCTCCCGTGTCACTAGGAAACACACTTCTCAGCCCAGCAAATGCTCCAGTGCAGAGTGCCCTCAGTACAATAGGAGATCCTGACACCCTTAACAATCCAAACATTTCTAATATTCTTATTTTCGAACAAATGGCACATTGATTACGTCCCAACCGCTGTCCTGGTGGCCGCTGCCTTCCGTTTGGTCCTGGGGCTCCCTACATTTTTTCCTGTTGAGGACTGTAAAAGCTGTAACATTATCATTGCCCGTACCTTTTCCTCATCCCATCTTTCATATCTTTTATATACCTGATGTGCTTTTCTAACCAATTCCTGCAAAAGGGCCTACCCTGCCATCTGTCCAGCCTGTGCTCCTGCTGCCTGAGCTCTCAACCTCCCACAGCCTTCAAACCCTCTGCAAAATCACTCACCTTCCCAGTCATCCAAACAAAATCCCTTCTTGTATCAAGCCAGACTTTGGTGACACATTGTCCCTTACACCAGTTGGTCCTTGTCCTGCTGCAGTGTCCAGACACACCCCCTAGCACTCCTGTCCAGGACCCTGGGCCGCTCTCGCAGCACAAGCACTGTAAACCACCAGGTGCCAGCACAGTTTGCCACAGGGACGGGGAGGATCATGGAACATCCCGCAGTCCATGGGGCTGGGAGCCACTGCAGCCCCTGGGGGTGGAAGCTTTGGGCACCGCCTGGAAGTGAGCCCCGGCTGTCCTACAGTCTTGGCTCAGTCCCCCAGGCCGAGCCACCGGTCCTGCACTCTCGCACCTGGCCCCGGCAGTCCTCACCATAGAGAAACCCCCTTAAGCCTTGAGTAGTAAGTGGACAAGCCCAAATCCTTCATCCTGCCTCCATAATGACCGGGGCTGTAGGCTCTATGTTTTCCCTATCCTGGAAGCTGGGAATACAAAAGACTTGCAGCCGGCCCTATATTAGACTGCAGATTTTGAAGATAAGGTGGAGAACATCCCAGTTCTCAGTTTCTTTTCTTATTGTATGGTCTTTTATTGCTATTTGCCTTAACCGTATTCCTTCACACCCCCCTTCAACCAATCCTTTCCCAAACCAACAGTATCCGTCCCCTGTTGCCGAGACCCTTTCTCGGCTCCCCTTATGGCCGTCTCTGCGCATCCATATCCTGATCTGCCTCTGGGAGAATGTGCAAACCCAAGAAATCCCAACATTCTCCCACAGGACCCGTCAGAGATATTTCGATATCAGCCATACAGTTGAGACCCTTTCTTGACTTTCCTTTACTGATCCCTCTCAGCATCCTGCCATGTTTTACTCCTTGAAGTTCCCACTGTAGTCACTGGTGGGATTTCCAGGGGTCCTTTCCTGTGGACTATTCATAGACCCTCCTAGTCCATCACTCGTCTGTGGATCTCAAGTACCCAATCAACCGCCCGGTGCCGGCCAGGGCCAAAGGGAGCTGGTCATCTAAAACGACATGAGGCACGCCTCCAGCTCCTCTTGCTGCATGCTGGACCCAGACGAGTCCCCATTTGGTATGGAAAATCATACTATGAAAAGCCTGTGTCCCCAAAGAAGACAGAGGAGTCCTTCAACTTTATTCAAATAAAGGGAGAGAGTCCACTGGGGCACACCCCCATTGGGTTTTCTCTCTCAATATTTTGGAGGGCACAGCCTCCCTTTTATCCTAAACTCCCAGCTGCACGGTGCCCTCTTCCTTTCCTCATTGGCTGAGGTACTGGGAAGGTACAGCCTTCCTGAACCGCCTACCACATATTCCCCCTTCAACCTGTCATTTTACCCCAAGTTCAGAAGTTCAGGCTTGTGCAGAGTCCGCCACTTGTCTGTTTCAGGGGTCAGGCTGTTTGGGCACTGGAACAAACCTGCTGCTTGAAGTTAGTGGGGACATTAACACCCAGACCTTCATCAATTGAATTGGTTTGTAAAGACATTAGTACGCGTCTTCCCTACCAGTGACATCCCTTCAAATAAAGCCCTTTCAGTTGTATTCCTGACTATTGAAATATCTCCCGAGTTCTGACTGAAGTCTACAACTGTAGCGTTGTGACCTCAAGATTTCTTACCTCTCTACTTCTTTTCCCTGTAAGTGAAAAGCATATTAAATACTTGATTTCTGCATTTGCTAGTATGCTGAGTCCCCCACAGTAACTCTTCTCTGCCACAGGAGCTCAAAACAGCTAGAGTTGGATGCTACTGCTTTATTATCCAATTTTTTGTAGTTCTGTATCCTGCCCGCAGTGAAGTTGAGGCTTCACGAGGCCCAGCAGCAGGGAAAGGAGAAGAGGCACAGCCAGGGTGCGGCAGCTGCACCAGGCTGTGTCACACGAGAGATGTGCTGGGATGTGCTCACAACACAGCAGGCAAATCACCTCCATTCCAGAGCTGTCTCAGCACTAGAAGGAGCTGGTGTGTAGTGCTTTCACAAGAGAGGGCCTTCCACTGTCCCTCGGCTTGGGCGCTACTTCCTCTGCATGCTAGAGCTTGCTGCACTTACACAGAATCAACACCACCATCAGGCAAGGTGCTTTAAGAAAGGAAGCATATTTTAGACCAGGCTTGCCCCTTCTCCAAAGCTCTTCCTAAGAACATTGGTCAAAGGGCTTCCCTTCCAGACAGCAGGACGGAGAAAACATTTGCCTGCAGGGTGGCACACACTGCAAATGCTCTCTCCCCAATATAAACATACAGAAGACACTAAATCCTGCACAGGGCAAGACTCTACACCATTAAGTAACAAATAGCTTTCTGGGATCCAAGCAGCTGTTAAAAGCTCTTCTGAGGCCGTATCCCATACAGTAGATTCATAATGCTTCTTCTACTGACAAGGGAGGTGGAACAGAGAATTCACATCTCTTCTGCCTTGCAGTAGGTACAGTGCCTGTAGCTGCAAGACTCAGCACCTTGGTGTGTACAGCTTTCCACTTGTCTCATGGATAGACTGCAGCTAACCTTGCCACAGTGCTGGTGGGGTTTATTCAGCAGATACACATCTCTGGGCTGCAAGGCCTTCTGCAAGCAGTCGATGCTGTTCAAAGAGCTGCTGCAATAGGAAGGAACAGTAACCTTACTATAAACAGGCAAGTTCCAGGGAAAGCAATGCACAATTAATGTAACACATGATAAACTAGCTGATACAGAATATTAGTTCCCTTAAACAAGGGGAGGGGCTTGCCAGCATACTACAAGCTGCAGATAACTGGGGTTCCTTCTGTCTCCAAAATCTTTTCAGAAATGGCAGAACCATCCATCAGCAAATTGCATTCAAAACATTTTCCCATCTTTCCCTCTAGGGAGCTTTCTGTACGGCCTTGTCCAATAGATCTCCTGTCTGCAGGAGCAGTTCTGCTCTGAATTCTCCGAATAAGAATTTTCTTGTCTGCTAAACAGATTAGAGACAGCAAGCTGCTTTTCACAGGACAATGCACAGTCAACACATGGATGCTCAGGTACATGCTACCAGCAGTCCACACCCTGCAGTGGGGGCTCAATGACACTTCCTGGTCTCTAGAACAGAAGGAGAAAATCAAACATAACATCACCACTTGGTTTTCCCAGTTTCATTAGAAGCTGATGGTAAGCTACCAAAGTTCTATCAGGAGTGGATAATTTGAAACAACCCCACATTTAATTCACAGATAACCTTGGAAAAGGCATTCACTGCCTATCCATGCATCAGAATTACCAGTGTTCTCAATGACAAATTCAGCTTTTGTATCTTTACAAAAGGAAGTTTTGGGAAAGAGTCCTTGAAAGGAGGAAGCCAAAAGGGAGCTCGGACTACTACCTTCAAATGAGGCTTTTATTTACAGAAATTGTCTGTAAACATTTCTTAATGAGATACCTGTACTTTCATCTAGCAGAAAAGAATCAAGACTGACTTTGTCTGATTTAGCAATTCTCTCTTGCACCTGTGTTGGTCTGTGCTGATTTCACAGGAGGGTAAAAACCAAATCCTTTAAAAAAACTAGAAAGATCTTTATAACATCCTGTGTGAAAATCTGCTACCCACACAATGGACTAGAGTTCAATTTAAGCCAGTCAGTGCACAGAAAGACCAAGTAACACCGGGAGAAAAAGCACACAGTGAAAAGTCAGTTTAATGAAATCTTGTATGACAAATTATGGCAATTATCATAACTGGAATTCCTAAAACTAGAGAAGATTATGGGAAACATGGTAAATTTTGAAATATGTAACATGGTTCTAGAAAGTAATAAATCATTTTCTAGACTCACTGGGAGAGCAAGAGACCAGTTGAACTGCAGAATGGGACATGTTAGGAACAGTCATTTAATGGCAGTAATACGCAAGCAATGGTATCAGCTGATACTTCAGGGAACAGAGAAACGCCATTACAAAGTCGGAAGATTTTTATTCCTGCAGGCTTATAATAATCTGGTCACTTCCCACCCTAGTTTCTAGGGCGGGATGGCTGAGGACTCATTTATTTAGATAACTTCCAGCCCTGTCTTCTCTAAACAATGCAAGATGCACTGGGAACTGGACTACAGAAAGACGTAATTACAACATTCTCTTACCTTAATGTTTGTATTTCCTGTGTGTGTCTTTTTTTTTTTTTTTTCCATTTTATAGCTAAGAGGCTTACTTCTAGTTTCAGTGACATCACCATTCTAGCAACATTTTCATAGAACCATAGAGCATGCTGAATTGGAAGGGACCAATCAGGATCATCAAGTCCAGCTCCTGGCCCTGCACAGGGTGCCCCAACAATCCCACCCTATGACTGAGAGCACCATCCAAATGCTTCTTGAACTCAGGCTTGGTGCTGTGACCACTGCCGCAAGGAGCCTGTTCCAGTTCTAAAATCACCCTCTGGGTGAAAAACTTCCTGATATCCAAGCTAAACCTTCCCGATTCAGCTTCATGCTGTTTCCTCAAGCTCTGTCACTGGTCACAAGAGTGTAGAGACTGGTACCTGCCCCTCATGAGGAGGCTGAAGACTGCATTGAGGTCTCCCCTCAGTCCCCTCTTCTCCAGGCTGAACAAATCAAGTGCCCTCAGCAGCTTCTCATCCAGCTTCCCCTCTAGACCCTTCCCCATCCTTGTTGCCCTTCTTTGGACACTATTAGCTTAGTGTCTTTTTTATAATGTGGTGCCCAAAAGTGCCACCAGAACACTACCCCAGTGCAGAGCAGAGACACAATCCCCTCCCTTGCCTGGCTGCACCTGATGTCTCCCCAGGACACAGCTGGCCCTCCTGGTTGCCAGAGTACACTGTTGAGTCATCAGCAAGCATGTTCAACTTTACGACACTCTTCAGTATTCTTTTTCCACTTGGAAACCTGAAAGGCTGTGCCTGTGTGGGTGAGCAGCCACACAGGCTATACAGGAATTGTCAAAACCACACTAAAGTTAACAAGAGGCCTAAGGAGAATGATGGAGCAGCAGCATGATCAAGGGGAAGATTGCTGTAAGGCAGCAGAGCTGGTCACCATTACCCTCCCCTTAAACAGCCACTGCTTGTTACAGGAATCACAACGCAGGGCTCACGGTATTTTGTCTGCTTGCTTGCTGACACAGGTTTTAATATAATTCCCATGTACATTTTGATATGACAGTCTTACACAGATCTTTTGAGACACATGGGCATTATCTAGTTTTGCCTGTCACTGGTTTAGTAACGCTTAAAGCAGAGAGCTAAGTCAGGGTTTTGCTTTGGCCTAACTGTATCTTGTTGGGCAGGGCCTGAACTCAACCCATTTGCCAATTCTGCTGGGACGCACAATTCCATCAGGATGCACAGCAACACTTCTGCTTTCACTATAAACATTTATGCAAAGCTTCTAGCTAAAAATAAAATATGCATCAGTAAATAGTTGCTGATTTTTTTAGAAAGTTGTAGGCGACTTCGTACCACCAAACCCCAAAGCAAGAATGCTTATTTCATTTTTCTGAATCTTCATGCATCATCAATTGCATTTTAGGTAAAACATTTCAAAGAGAGACTCAGCATGGACCCCACAGAGCCTGGGACCAGGAAAAAATGCCTGTTTTCCCAGAAGTAGGCCGTGCTAGCCAGGACACCTTATCAATTTTCCTTATGAACAAGCTGCTGACAAGAAGCAGTTTTACGATGCAAGGGTAACTTGAAAAGAGTAGTTTAAATCTGAGTATCTCAAGAATGTAAAAATATCCCAGATCCAAATTGCAGATCATTCACCTGAAAGTCCCCAGACTTTGAGGTGCAGAAATAATTGTGGTGAGTAGAAAGGGAACCTGCCATGCTCCTTTTGAAGCATGGCAAGAGTACGAGGGCGCAGCAACAGGTCTGTTTATTGGTAAAAAGCCCCGTAACTCTAAGGAGGGAAAAAGAAAAACAAAATGCAAGAAGGCATGAGAAGACCATCAAGAGAGGTCAAGATGCAGTGGCACAGCTTATCATTAGCCCTTTTCAGTTGCCAGGAAAGTAATCACAGACGTTCCTTCAACTGGCTATGAGGAAAAGTAAAAGCACCCTCTGCCCCAACAGCATCAGTCTTTAGTCTTCAGTGATGGTTAACAATGGAAAACAGGGGAAGACTTGTTATATAGTGCCAGTGAAAAGCGTGTTTCATTAAAATAGAGGCAATAAGGACTGTTTTGCCATTTGAATACTCATTTTTGAAGTTGATTCTGTGCTATAACCTGGGTTTCTGTTTTCAATTCATGCTATATCAAATGCTTCTTCCCCTTCCATTTTCTTTTAGGTGATGCATTTTAGAGCCTTAACCTACAAAGGAGCAAACATGCAAGTCAGAAATTACCTATCAGCAAATTATTTTTAAAGGAAATAGAACAATTTGGGGAATTTATAGTGAAAGTGACCTGGTAACTACCAAATTCCAGCCTTGCTGGACAAGAACATACCATATGTTTCAATAAGAAAATAAAACTAAATTTTTACACAAAAGGCTCAAATTATTAGAAAACACCCAAAGAGTTATGGTCACAATAAGAGTATTTTAGAATTATACACAGAAAACCACATTCTTGCTTTTATTTGTGGTGGAACAGAATACAATAACCTTCAGCCCAAACTACTCAAGGCTGGCAGTATTATCTTTTTCTTCATGCTGCAAGACTTCAGGAAACAGAACGGGGACAGGAAGGGTTAGAAGTTAAATTTTGTATTTAAGGCCATTAATTCAGCAAGCTTCTTAAAATATCCTCAACTTTAAGCATGAAGAGTTGCATTGACTTCAGTAAGATAATTCATATACAGTAAAGTCAGGCAAGTGCTTAAATGGCTTGTTGAATCAAGCCATTAAATGAGACCTGCTTTATTATACAGATTTAGTTTAATGGCTGGCAAAGCTCATTACATGAGCCTATTTTATTATTCCAAGGGCTAACAGCTGTTCTGTCTTTAACTTTTCTGAAGGTGTAACCTGGATGCCTCCTGCACTTTACTGTAGCCACAGAAACATAAAATTTTCTAAGAAAAAGTGTATGCAACATCTATGATATATAGTGGCTTAGCTCTCCCTTAAATAGTAACAGAAAAGAACAGTACAAAACAATAGTTTCACTTTTTCAACACACAAGAGCATCTTACTGAAAAACTAAAATAAAAAAGTCTCACCACAATATAAATCCCCAAAAAATAATAATGAAATGGGAAGAAAAAAGGAGTTAGCAAAACATCCTGCAGACCTTAAAGTCTGCATTAAAAAAGCTTTTCTGGTGAACCACAATGTTTTGTTTCTTTCTGTTTACAAACCCACTAGACAGCAAACAATGGCATCCACATCCACAACTATGTTGGGATTAGAAGGTAAAAACATAACCTGCCCCATTTGCAGTCCAAAAAAAAAAAAGGAAAAAAAAAAAAAAGAACCCAAAAGGAGCCAGTAAGCATAGGAGCTGGTGAAGACTGTGTTTTGTGTTTCCCTGCGTAAAGGGAAGGAGGGATTATAAAAGCAGAATTCAAATCAAATTGGAACCGCGTTGAAAAGTTCTATCTTGGAGACCTGCAAGACATGAACCACTGAAGAAACAGCCAAAAGGTCCCAATGAAAAGCTGTGACAAGGTGTAATGTGCCATTTTAATAACAAGGAAGAGGAGAAATGGTTGGGGGGGGATGGTTGCATTTTGTGGTTTTGTTGTTTTGGGGTTGGATTTTTTTTTTTTTTGCTCATCAATATGATGAGCTTTCAACGTCCCAAACCACATTCAGGTAGTTTCCAAGTCTGCTTTTTTTTGTATAGAATCTACTGATCCAGACCAAAAACCCAAACAAACAGAACAGAGATGCACAGTTCTTAAGTCCTGGAGCTTTCAATACCGCCTGAAATAATCGCTGGCCTGGGTATCCAGAGATGCCTGCAAGACGGTGTTCACAGCAGCCTTGCAAGCAGAACGGCTCACATCTGCTATGTGCTGCCAATGTTCTGCCCCTCACCTTCACCATTAGGACCTGAAACAATAAAAGTAGTTCTTGGTCATAAGAAATATCTTTTGTTTCTTGCCTTGCAGTAAGAGAGCCATCCCAAGCAGCCAACAGAAGTCTCAGATTCAAGTGTTCAATGAGCGACGACAGCTGCAGAATTCCTCCTCCCCTGCCTTGCACATGCCTTCTCCAGACTAAGATCTCTCTACTGTAGAATTTCATGTTCTTGACTAATCTGGTTCAGGAATCCCAGCAGCATCTTAAAACTTAAAAGCTCAGTTTCCAACCTCTTCAATCTTTCCACTGCTTTTGTTCATGTTCATTTCTCTTTTTTTCCCCCTTCTGTGAATTAGGATGGAGGACTGTCAAAGGCTGGATGTTCTCAGCCACAAGAAAGCAAAGCAGAGATAACATCCAAGTTAAGTGTACAAAAGGAAGCCTCCCTCAAACTGAAGAATAGTATTTTTCTTAAACTGTGGTCTCCTCATGCACAATAAAAAATATTACACTCCTTCCATGCCCCTTTGTAAACCTGCTTTGCAGACAGCTCTCTACTGAACGGTCAGTCTAGATGCTGTCTATTGATCCTGAGTCATCTCACGTTTTATGTGCAATGCTTGGCCATGATGAACCACCCTTAGAAATTCTGTAAAAAAGCACAGAAAACCTCTGCTAAACTGTGGTATGTAACTCAGAGGCAGCACAGGGGCCTTTTACTATTTTGAAGAAGTAAGAAATAGTTGCATTCAGAAAGGAAATCCATGCAATAGTCCTACTCCACAGACATGCACAAAGAGCACAGTCTGCCTTAAGAAATGACACAGGAAAATGCATAGAAAACAGGAAGTACCATTGTCTTTCTTACTTACCACTTCCAACTGATCCTGAAGGTGCAATGACATCATCATCACTGTCTTCCTCATTTGACTGCGTTACCTCTGGCTCAGGTGCTACATTCTTGACTTCTTGCTCTTGTTCCACTCTACTGCGCAAGGCCAAGATCCGATGGTGCAATGCAGCATACAACTGCCCTGTATCTTTAGAGCTTGCCTGCATTTTTTAATATTTGGAAATAAAAAAAAGGTGCATGGAATTATAACACAGTAAAACACAGCTAACATAGTACACACCAGTCATGCCAAATTTCACAATATACTTTTTAATTTTCTCATAAAGTGTTTTTCAAACCAGTCAGAATAGTTTGTGGTACACATACAGGACATTAGATATACAGAATGCTGGCGGTGATAATCACAGAAACACAGAATGTCTAGGTTGGAAGAGATCTTCAAGATCATCGAGTCCAACCCATGGCCTAATACCTTAACTAAACTATGGCACTGAGTGCCACATCCAGCCTTTCTTTAAACACATCCAGGGATGGTGACTCCACCAACTCCGCAGGCAGACTATTCCAGTACTTTATCACTCTTTCCGTGAAAAACGTTTTCCTAAAATCCAACCTGTATTTCCCTTGATGCAGCCTGAGACAGTGTCCTCTCTTTCTGTCAGTTGCTGCATGGAGAAAAGAGACCAACCCCCAGCTATCTACAACCACCCTTCAGGAAGTCATAGAGAGTGATAAAGTCACCTCTGAGTCTCCTTTTCTCCAAGCTAAACAACCCCAGCTCCCTCAGTCGTTCTTCATATGGCTTGTTTTCCAAGTCCTTCACCAGCCTTGCTGCCCTCCTCTGGACATGCTCAAGCATCTCCACATCCTTCTTGTCCAGAACTGGACACAATACTCAAGGTGTGGCCTGACCAGCGTCAAGTACAGGGGAAGTATGACCTCCCTGCTCCTGCTGGCCACACCATTCCTGGATACAGGCCAGGATGCCATTGGCCTTCTTGGCCACCAGGGCACACTGCTGGCTCATGTTTAGCTGTCAACCAGTACCCCCAAGTCCCTTTCCTCTTGGGCACTGTCCAGCCACTCCATCCCCAGCCTATAACACTGCAGGGGGTACTGGGGCCAAACTGCAGGACTCAGCACTTGGACTTATTAAACTTCATCTTGTTAAACTCTGCCCATCCATCCAACTGTTCCAGACCTTTCTGCAGAGCCCTTCTACCTTCCAATAGACACACACTCCCAGCTTAGTGTCATCCGCAAATTTACTAGTGCAAGATTCTATACCCTCTTTAATGTCATCGATAAAAATACTGAACAGAACTGGCCCCAGCACAGACCCCTGAGGGACACCACTGGTGCCTGGCTGCCAGCTGGATGCAGCACCGTTCACGACCACTCTCTGGGCCTGGCCATCCAGCCAGTTCCTAACCCAGCGAAGAGTGCTCTTATCCAAGCCACGAGCTGCCAGCTTATTTAGGAGTGTGCTGTGGGAGACAGTGTCAAAGGCCTTGCTGAAGTCCAAATACACAACATCCACAGCCCTTTCTGCATCCACCAGGCGGTCACCTGGTCATAAAATGAGATCAGGTTGGTCAAACATGACCTACCTCTCCTAAACCTGTGCTGGCTGGATCTGATACCCTGGCCATCCTGTAAATTCTGTGTGATGACACTCAGTATAAACTGTTCCATTATATTGCCAGGTACTGAGGTCAGACTGACTGGTCTATAATTACTAATATCCTACCTCCCACCCTTTTTGTGAATGGGCATCACATTGGCCAGCTTCCAGTGATCTGGAACCTCACCAGTGAGTCAAGACTGATGGTAAATGATAGAGAGTGGTTTTGCAAGTTCATCTGCCAGCTCCCTCATCACCCCGGGATGGATCCTATCTGGGCCCTTAGATTTATGAGTATCCAAGCATCTCAGCAGTTCTCTGACTGCCTCCTCTTGGATAATGGGGGGACCATTCTGTTTCCTGACACCATCAACCAACCCAAGAGGACAGTTGTCTTGAACGTAAGTTGTCTTTCCACTGAAAACTGAGGCAAAGAACGCATTAAGCACTTCTGCCTTCTCCTCATCTGCAGTTACTAAGTTCCCTCCCTGATCCAATAGAGAACAAAGGTTGGCCTTACCTTTCCTTTTACCATTAATATATTTGTAAAAACATTTTTTATTATCCTTTACAGAAGTCACCATTTTAAGTTCAAACTGAACTTTGGCCTCCCTAATTTTTTTCCTACATGCTCTAGCAGCCCCTTTAATTACTTCCTGAGAGACCTGACCCTCCTTCCTTTTTATTCCCAAGTTCCTCCAAAACCTCCTTGCCCATCCAGGCTGGACGCTTACCTCGTCTACTCATCTTTCGGCATACAGGGACAGTCTGTTGCTGTGCCCTCAAAATTTCTGTTTTGAAGTATGCCCAGCTTTCCCGAACTCCTTTGTTTTTAAGGGCTGCTTTCCAAGGAACTCTCTGAATAAGCTTCCTAAACAGGCCAAAGTCTGCCCTCCAGAAGTCCAATCAGTCTTACCGGTGTTCCTCCTGATTTCACCAAATATCAAGAACTCTATAACTTCATGATCACTCTGCCCCAACCTCCACATCTCCCACTCGGCCACACTCGGCCTCCAACCACATCTCCCACCAGTCCTTCTCTATTTGCAAACAACAGGTCTAACATAGTCCTTCCCCTGGTGGGCTCACCCACCAGCTGCAACAAAAAGTTGTCCTCCATGCACTCGAAAAATTTCCTGGACTGCCTCTTTTCTGCTGTATTAAGTCCCCAGGAGATGTCTGGCAGGTTGAATTCACCTACAAGAACAAGAGCTGATGATCCTGAAACATTCTCCTGCTGCTTATAGAATAAGTTGTCCACCTCATCCTCCTGGCTGCGTGGACGATAACAGACTCCCAGCAGGATGTCAGCCTTTTTGGCTTTCTCCCTTTAATTCTTACCCATAGGCATTCGACTCCATCTTCATTTGTTTCAATACTTACGACATCAAAAGCCCTCTTAGTATAAAGGGCCACCCTTTGACCTCTTCTCCCTTTCCTGTCTCTTCTGAAGAGCTTGTAGCCATCAAGTGCAGTGCTCCAGCTATGTGAGTCATCCCACCACATTTCTGTGATGTGCTGTTGCACCATGGCCTCCAGCTCTTCTTGTTTGTTACCCATGCTGCGTGCATTGGTACACATGCACTTCAGCTGGGCTACTGATTTAACCCCTAACTCAGGCTTACTTTGGGCCTGCTTCCAGGCAGCCCAGCTGCATCCCCTTCCCCCTTGAAACCTAGTTTAAAGCCCTCTCAGTGAGGTCTGCCAGTTCATGAGTTAGAACCTTCTGCCCTTAACAGAGAAATGTATCCCATCTGGTTCCAACAGAGCAGGTGCCGTAAAAGTTGCCCCATGATCAAAGAATCCAAAATTTTGTCAATGACACCAACCCTTAAGCCACTTGTTAATGATATGAGTTCTCCTATTTCTTTCATCATTTTTCTCCACTACCAAAGGGACTGAGCAGAACACTACCTGGGCCTCTGTCTTATCAACCACCTGACCCAGTGCCCTAAAGTCCCTTTTAATCGCCTGGACACTCCTCTTTTCGATCTCATCACTGCTGGCCTGGAGTATCAGCAGTGGGTAATAATCAGAGGGCTGAATCAGCCCAGGAAGTCTCTCAGTGATATTTTGTACCCAGACCCTAGGGAGGCAGCAGACCTCCCTGTAGGATGGGTCCGGGCGACATACGGGGCCTTCTGTTCCCCTCAGAAGGGAGTCACCTACTACGATTACCCTTCTTTTCTTCTTGATGTTAGAGGTGGAGATCAGTCTTACAGGTGGATCATAACTGGGAGGCTCAGTGGGCCAATAATTTCCCTCTAAATCATCTAAATCATCTGGCTGGCTCTCTAGATCCAGGCCCTCATACCTATTCTGAAGTGGCACCTGGCTAGGGGATGGGGGTCGGGAGGAGTTTTTATTATTACCTCCCTGAGCAGGGACCAATTTCCACTCCCCTTCATCTACCAGTTGCCCTTCTATTGCCTGGAAGGGAGAGGCATATGAATCCTCTGAATTTTGATGGGCCTCCCTTAAAGATGGAAGGGCTGAACTCCACCAGTCTATTTCCCTTTCACTTTCCCTGACACTCCTTAACCTTTCAACTTCCTCCCGAAGTTCAGCCACAAGTGAAAGGAGGTCGTTCACCTGTTCACACCTCAGGCACGCCTCTTCCACAACACCCCCTGAAAAAACCAATAAACTCAAACACTCTGGGCAGGAATGGGTCTGTACAGACGCATCCTTTTTGGAGGGCTCCACCCGGCCACATACCCTTGTATCAACCACAGTTTTTGACCGTGTTGAAACCATTACTAACAGACACCCTGTAGGGGGTTAGGTTTAGTTTTGGTTTGTTTTTTTTTTCTTTCTCTATAGAATTTTCCCCTCCCATAAGTTGCTAAGAGACTAAATACTGACGCTTAAAGGGTACTTGACCCACACAAAAGAAGTGTCGAGGGTGGGGAAATATCACTTAAGTTTGGGAGAGGGAAAGGCTCAGGGGCTCTGGGAGCTGATGGTGTACTCGGCATCAGAGAGGCCAGTCAGGCAACTGCTAGCTGCGTGAGGAGTCCACTGTTAACAGAGGGTCCGGTCCTGGGAATTCTATCATCTGCTGGAGTGCCCAGGAATTTGGAGCTCCTCTCCTGCCCTGCTGGATCTGGTTCAGCTCGGGTCCAGCCATCGCGGCTTCTTCAGCACTGCTCACTTTGCCTGCCGGGACATTCCCCCTGCCTGCCGGGACAACCCACCGTTTCCAGCCATCAGCCCCGGAGTTTCCACCATTTCAGCTTGGTGCTCTCTGGTCCCAAGAGATCAGACTGCCCCAGGCTTGTGAAACAAAGCCCCTCGGGGTTCTTGGTTCTGTTTATTATTATTATTATTGCTGTAGTTGTTGTTGTTTGTTTGTCCTGTTATATTTACTAGTAAAGGACTGTTATTATTCCTTTCCCCATAGCTCTGACTGAAAAGGTTTTTTTTAAATCTTCCAAATTATAATAACTTGGAGAGAAGGGATTGGAATTCCCCATTCCTAGAGAGGCCCCGCCTCTCCCTAGCTGATACCTGTCTTTCAAACCAAGACACACCCGTAGACCAACCAGCCAGCAGAAACAACTCAAAGAACACACAGCACACCACTAACAAGAGAACTTGCAACCCTGCCTGCTTGCCCCTGTCTGCGCAAACTGCCACGCACACTACCGTGGTCATGCCCCAGAGACATGCCACGCCCCTGTTTGCCCACTCCTGTTCACCGCGCTCCCTAGAGGCCTCTTATAAACAATCACTCAGCAACTAAGGAAGCTCCACCTCTCATTCCTGAATAACTCACAAGTAATATATTCCTCTGCTTAATTTCAACTTTCTTTGGCTAACATACCCAGTATTTGCCTTCTTCACACAGGAATCACACAGCTTTCTTGACACCTTGCAAAAGCTCATATTAAAAAGCCCGTCAATTAGAATCTTGCAGATTTTTGCTGGCCTGTCAATAATTCAATTTCACACAGTAGTTAAGCATAATCAATCCAATTGTTTCATGAGGCACTGGCATAAAATTTCAATGAGATATAATGAGAAAACTCAATGGACAGTCAGGCTGGCAGTTATTCCAATTATTTTTTGAACAGTCTGTTTCAGAGGGAAGCATTTTTGAAACCTATCAAATTCTTGCATAAAAAATATGCATTGTTTCCATCCACCCCATCTTACACATGAATCTGTCACCTCTATATCTGCAAAATTCGCTTGCAATGAGCTGCAATGAAAAAATAATTCCAAACAAGATACTTTTTACCAGTACTAAAATCAAGAGTGAATAACCAGATCACATATTAATTCAGAACTTTCAAATCTAGGAAAATATGGAGAAAAAACCTAATCCAATAATTTCACTTATTTTTCTTCATCAAGGCATATCTGGTATCACTAAGTTCCATTCTGGGACTCCAGATCCCAGCCCTACAAACCTAATGTCACAGGGAAAGCTGACCATTTATTAATGCTCTCAATTTCCGATCCCTAGGAACACTAATCCTTTTGCAACACCTTGTGTAGAGTCACTGTAAATCAAAAGAATGTTTTCAGATCTCTCCATATCTACAGGCACTTTAGCAGGCATTAGGGAATGACTTTTCTTCCTTGCTGACTATATGATCAGATCCTGAGTGTTTTAGTAATTCTGATTCGGATTCCCCATTTAGCAAACACAGAAATCACTTTCATTATCCTGTTACTGCTTTAATACTCTGCATCAAAAGAAAACTGATGTTAAAATGTGTAACCCTTAATACTATTAAGATGTTCTTGACCATTTTAGGGTTTCCTTTTCAGTGGGAACCTATCATCCACCCGCCCACACTGCAGACAATGACAGGTTTCCTGTGCTGAAAGTTCCAGTAGATATAATTTTGGTAAAACCACTGCATAAAATCTATGACACAATGTGCATTTTTCTTAAATCAGAAAACAATCTGTATTAAACACTATAGTTTGAGTCTCAGTATGTGTGGAACAGATCCCATGACTCCACGGGGAATGCTCTGGCTTCCTAGGGCAGCCTTTGATGTGGCATTTGTTCAGTACTAGCAAGACTTTTTAGACAACCAAATCTGCCAAGTGCCTTATCTTTGGGGCAGGGGTGATGTTAAGCTAGTGTAAGGTGCAAAGTAAAACAGGAATGCTACATCAACTACAGTTTAAGTAAGCATCAACTTTAGTAGGATGGTTAAGTCACAAACAAAAAACTGTACTCACTGATATAAGAAAAACTTTAACTCCTTGGTCCTCTGTATCCATGGCGGTGATCCGAATACTCTTCTCACTGGCTTTATCGATCTGCATCTGAGCCCACAGCTTGGTATTTAAGATTAGCCTGAGACTCCCCTGAGTCCTCATCACTAAAGCCAAGTTACAAGATCAGTTAGGTGGAAAAAGACATCAGGAAGCTAAAAACAGTCAAGACACTTTTCATTGTATAAAGGTTTCAGTCTTTCTACAAATAAGCCATCCTGGGCTTTTGTCACAACTGTAAATGAGAAGAATGTAGGCTTTTGCTGGTTTTGGCTGGGGTAGAGTTAACTTTCTTTGCAGTCACTGGTATGGAGCTGTGTCTTGGGTTTGCGCTGAACATACAGTTGATAATATAGAGACGTCTTTGTTATTGCTGAGCACTGCTTGCACAGAGCCAAGGCCTTTTCTACTTTTCATACTACTACACTGATGAGGAAGATTGGAGTTATGTGGGAGTTTGGGAGGAGACAGAGCTGGGACAGGTGACCCAAACTGACCAAATAATACCATGCTCAAGATATAAAACAGAGGGAAGAAGAGGAAGGGAAGATGTTTGCAGTGATGATGTTTGTCTCCTCAAGTCACCAATACGTTTGATGGGGTCCTGGTGTCGTGGAGATGGATGCTTGCCCATGGGAAGCAGTGAATTAATTTCTTGTTTTGCTTTGTTTGCATGCAACACTTTCACTTTCCTTATTGAACTGTTTTTATCTTAACCCATGAGTTTTCTAACTTTTATACACTTCCAATTCTCTCCCTAATCCTGCTGGAGGGGGAGTGAGCAAATGGCTGCAAGGGGCTTGGCTGCTGGATGGGCTTAAACTGCAACAAGGCTAATAAAGATAATGAGTCATATCTAAAGCTATTTAGTCTGAAGCCTTATGTGTCAATATGTTAAAATTCAGCAGTTGTATCTGAGCAGATAATCTCAGACTAATGCACATTCCTACTAACCTGAACAACTGTGCACTATTCAGACAGACTTCCCTCATCACAATCAACCCATCCAGAACAGCCAGATCTGAATAATGTGTTACCATAAATTTCTAGGCAAATATTCTAGTTACTAAAGATGACTTGCTTTTATGGGGGGGAAAAAGTAATTGGAACATCTGCTGCAATAGAAGAGTATGAAGATACTCTCTTTGGAGGCCGTATTCACTACCTAAAGCAAAAGAAAAGGTCCAATCTGCTTCTGAGTTGCTGGATCTAAGACAAACTAAAGTGAATGCTGCTGTGTGTCAAAGAAGAGCCTTATGAAAATAGCATGACTGCCATCCAGTATCTCATTTCCCCTGGTTCCCCTTACCCAGTCGAGACTGTAATGTTCCATCATCTGTTGATGCCATATCATTGAGTCTCAGAAGCCCTCGACCTCTTTCCACCCAAGACTGAGAGATTTTATCAAATACAAACAGCTTGCACTGAATCTGTAACAGAAAATATCTCTATGGCATAGTGGTCGATTGAAGTAATCATATTTTTCTTAGTCACCTACAGTTAGTTAAAAAAATATTCAGATTTCACACTGGAATTTTTTGTTGTTGTTGTTTATAGCTGTGGAAAGCAAAACAGTCATCCTCTCTTTTGCAATAAATGTCTCAAAATATGCTGTCTGTTTTCATCAGGTTATATTAAAAGAAGCTATATTTTCTTAAAGAATAAAATGGTTCAAGATCAAAGCAACAAGTAATTTTCAGGTAAAATATAAACTTTCACAACGGAAACAATGTTATAAGAGACCACCTTAGATCAGTCAATTCTTTTAAAAGCCTTAGGTACACACTGGACGATTGAAAATAGTACTTACTGCTGGGAAGACCCAGCAAACATAATGGAAGCAAAGGATAAATAAACATGCTAGCTCATTATCAATTCATTATCAAAGCCTGAACCACACAAAGTCATTAATAAGTGAGGTATTTGTACTGCCTCCCTGCAGGATTCATAGGTTATAAAATTCTAAAGGTGTATGTATTTTTTCCAACAGAAGGAATACTCCTTCTTGACCTGCAAGCTCCCTTTTTCTTCCATGCCAAACATCTCTACTCTATACCGCCCTCTCTAATCCAATTTCACTGCTAATGCTGAGGTTTTATACCTCAAACCATCACCCCCTCAAGCTCCCCACAGATGAGCATGCACTAAGGGGAAAAGATACTTCCATTTTCATTCCCTCCATTTCTCATCTTCTTCACCCCAAAATATCTAGTTCAGTATGTTTCTGTAACATTAACATAGTTCTGTCTGTACAAGTCCCCTATGGAATTTTAATGCATTACATTTCACAAGAAAAAAAATTAAAGGCAATAAAAGTCTGTTAAAATACAACATATTCATATAACCTATTAAGAGTTGTGGTTTTCCTACGTGAAATGGGATTCTTATCTCTTCAATGCCTTGTTCAATTATGTAAAGCATCCAGACACTTCTGAATTACATAGAAACAGAGACATATCTGAAGAACTATTTAAAGACCATTTATGTCTGGTAAAAAGAAGCCCAAGAAGATAAACATTAGAAAATATCTTTTTGTAAGGTAATACAAGTGTAACTGATAGGCATTAGATACTGACAGTGCAACTGTTTGGTGTCAAAATAGAGCATTCTGTGCGTAAGAATAAAAAAAACTATCCTTGAAAATAACACAGTTCAAATGCTGTGAGAAAGAATATATCTCAAGCAAAAAATGAAAGTATAATTGGAGGATAAAGAGAGATGGGGAAAAAAATACATATACCACTTCATTTTATATGAAAACTCTGCATGTTTTTCTTAAGGATATACTTGAGTTCTTAAGTATATTTAAGTTAATGAATAACTGCAATGTTAAATATATCATGATTAAAATCAAGATTTTAAGTCATAACTAAATATCCTTCTACAACATCACTAATTCAATTAAGTACTTCAAGCCAAATTCCAGAGTGTTTTGTGATATAGTTTCTGTTTTGCAAGAAACTAGACTGCTGGCATAAATAGCGCATTCCAAGTTTTAGAAAATCTTCAGCAGGACAACAATTAAAGAACTTAAAAATATTTAGTTTATTTAAATTTTCTTCAAATAATTGCCTCATAGAAAAGAAAAGCTTCTATGTGATGGATTCAGGAAAGTATGCTTAAGATACACCTGGGTGGCTTATACATAAAAATTTATTCAGAAAGAAGAAATAAAAAAACAATGGATAACAAATTGATAAATAAGGATCCAATATAAATATCTAAAGTTTACATTTTAATACAAGAAAATACATTAGAGATATAGAGGAAGGCTGAGTTGTAGGGTATCAGATGGTGTGCATTCACTGGACATCCATATGAATCCCCACAAACTAAAATCTCCTCTACTCTCATCTGTTTCTTACCTGTAATACGTTACTTTCAGCTTCTTCCCCAGTAATCACTTCTACCTTCGCTAATAAACACTTCCTTGCTGTTGCTTTAGTATAAGCTGCTGCAGACTCTGCCAGCGATTCTGAAATATTATTAGCTGAACAACATTTTGAGAGTCTGAGAATAATTAGCATAAAATATTATAAGATGTACAAAGGTCTCACACAAGTACACCAGAGTTTTGAGACCTTTTGAAAAGTATAGAAGACAGACCTTAGTAGAACACGTAAAAAAAGAAATTAAGCAGAAGTTAAAGCTTGTCTTTTAATACTTGTTTTATAAGCATAAGGGACAAAAGGGGTAAGTTCTCAAGAATTTTTGTCCCTACACACAATAGATCAAAACCTTTGCACAGACACCTGCTTATCTGTAGATGCTCCAGCAGTACTTGCCAGTCATACAGCTGTGCCTACACATGGATGGCGCAATTAACTTTCCACTTTCATTTGGGCTTGCAAATGAAAGTGGAAAGAAAACCCATAGTTCCCAGAATTTCCATAATGAAGAAAATGAAGAAAACCCATAGTTCCCAGAATTTCCATAATATCTTGACAATTTGAAGTCCCAGAATCCAGCAAACAGTTCTGAGTTCAAGCAACATGTGGGGCACCCACTCAATGCAATACACATTTGACTCAGAAATTCAGTCACTTGAAATGAAACAGAATTGGTAGAAAAAGAAGTCTGCCACGCTTGTCCTACATTCTGTACCAAGTCCTACTACCAGTTCTCTTAACTCCCTCTAATTTTATTCTGTTGAAGATACTCCCACAACCACAAAATGACAATGAAAAAGACAGTGCAGCCTGTACATGTTTAATATTAGAGGATCTACAGCATCCAGCAATTTCCACACCCAGCCTGTATCTTTGGTTACAGGAGACAGTAAAGGCAACATAAAAATCTTATGTTTTTGAAAAATAACAGGATATTGAAAAACACAGTAATTTAAAAAAGGATTAAGTACCATTCCTAATATAATTTTTTTTTCACCTTTTTCTGGTGTGGCCTCCTGAGAAGATGATTCAGATCCAGATTCCGTAGCAGCATTCTCCTTATTACTCTCTGTACTACCTTCATTTGATTTTGGTGGACTCTATTACAGAAATAAGAGGAGATAAACAGAAAAGGGAAGACATATACTAATTCTGCAGAACAGGACTAGTGACCAAGTACTAAGGGTAGTTCCAGTGTTTGTAAACCATACGGTAAAATAAAATCTCATGGACAACATGCTTTCACAGTTAAAGCTATCCTACTACTTCAGTCAAGGAACTGAATGGAGTATGACCTAAAAACCAGTTCAAATTATTCTCCCTTGAACTGACAGCAAATTTCAATCCTTATTTTGAGGCTTTTTGACTTGCTTTGTTCAACACAAGTCAACTTCAGCAACAGCTACTCATAGCATAATTGACTGAATTCCTGCTTAGTAGTTGGGTCTGAATACTCAGCATTAAATGTTTCCATTTTGTTCCAGCAGAGGAATAAAAACAACAGCAGGAAACAGGTACTAGAAGTTATTCCTTAGGCTGGTATATCATAAACAGCATTTCCAGAATCATACCTCAGTCCTCAGCAGAGGCAGTTGCTTTACTGCTGGGCTTGAAATCTCATCCTTGGGGGAGTCACATGACTGAACTGCTCTCAATTTTGAGGACATAAAATACCCTCTAATACTTATACTCCAATAGTCATTTAAAGCAACAAGCTGTGCAATAAAATGCTTGGGCAGAAGAAGTACATACATTACAGAGACAGCACCGAATCCCCTTACATTGAGAGAGTTTGGCAGGGAAATCCTGAAGAGTATTGCTGGGCAGACAATAGCTCACAATGAACTTCCTGCGTTGCACTCAAAGTTACCTTCAAGGGAAACCACTGAAAAAAATGCCATACTCAAGTGACAAGTATAATTAAAGGCTCTCAAAATTCCTGAGCGAGAATCCATAACAAACTGCTGGCAAAATTACAACATATACATAGTGGATACTCACTAGGACTCGCTCACTCATGTTCTGTCCAAAAACAAACTTGTTGCTAGATGCATCTGCACTGTTCGTAGAATTCTCTACACTGAAAAAAAACCCAAGAAATAAGCCAGGTCTTATAAGACAGAAAATAATACCTCTTTTATTTTCTACCAATAAAATTCTTCAGAAGGTGAGTAGTTGTCACTGGCTTTAAAAAAGTAAGCACTGGCTGACACAAACATAGGTAAAAACTAATTCAACTTAACACGAAAACGCATTCATTTTACAGAATGAGAATTCTCTCAGAATGACAACAAATTATTTTGTCTTTGTAAAAATCTTCACCTTCAGATAACTAATAACATACAAAGCAATGCTGAATACTAAGTAAGGGCTCACTGTCTAATCATATAGCATACTTTTAAAAAACACTATTCTATATGCACAGGTTTGAACTACTACACATTTTTATTTCAATTCTCTCAGAAATGGAAAGAATGGAAACAAAAGCACTTCCAATATCATACAGGAAGCAAGGGTAGCAAGGATAAGTAATGCCTTTAATCAGATTAGCTGCAATACCACAGCCTCTCTAAGAAGATTCACAAACAAATCTCAGCCTCTACTTCTTTGCTGTAGACTATGCATCCTCCTTCCATTAGTATTTTTATTAACAGATTTTAAATCCTATTTAGGAAGGACAGGAGTTTTATTCTTTTACAGACTCAAAAGACTTAATAAGTCATTGTTCCTGTCCCTTCCCATCAGGCACACCTTTCTAAGACACCAGCTTGCTCACAAAGTGAACACACAAAAAGCAGACCATTCAGAATCAAGTCTACATGCATTTCACCAAGTTTGGAAAACAGGGACTGACATCTACTTGATTCAAGTGAAACCAAACAAACTTTTAAACTGTACATGTAGAGATGCTATTTCTGATTAAGGAGATTGCTAGAACAATGGAGATCCTCAGTGGAAGACAGCTTTACCTACTAAAGAAATTAAATACCACAGTTCCGTCCAAATGTTGACAGGGAACTCAGAGTGGCCTACCATTATCTGCCATGCCATCTAGCACATTTAGAGTTTTTAAAGAATTGACAGTGTTCACAAAGTGAGGAGTTTCCTTTTAAGTTGATTACCATAATGTTTTGCCATTTCAGCTGAAAACCAGAGCCGACTCCCCTTAGAGACATTATTTTTTTTAAGACAAGTGCAAAACTAGGTTTCTGGCAATTGACTCACCACGAATAAATCCTCCCAAAGTAAAGACTCAAATGAAATGACAGTAGATGTCATATGAGTTGAAAAATAGGAAAAAAAAATCCAGTATTTGAAGGCCACATATTAGTTGTTGTCTGCCAAATCTGACTGAACAAGTCTAACTGTGTCTACTGGAAAGTCACTGATGTGGCATCAAAAGGGCAAAGGTGTTCTCTGCCTCTCAAGTGCAACATCTGAAAAGGTCAGCATCAAAAGTTCATTGACTGCAAAACTGCCTACTGCCTCCTTCAGGGTCAACAACAGGATCTTAAAAATGCCAAATATAAGGACAAAGAAATTATGTATTAGTGCTTTTCCCGTAATTATTTCATTGCTTCAATCTGAATTTCAGCTTACTCCAAGAGCGGAGATGTTGTTCTGCTTCACCCCTCTTGGTGGGATTTCCCCTCACACTTTTCCAGTTACTACCTGAATTCACAGCTCTATATTCTGTTTTCTCATTCTGTACACTACTTCATTTTTTTTGACCACTACTAAGCTAGCATTTTCACACAGCTGTATCACTCCACTGTAGCCTCAAGTGAAGGCTGTCAGCTCAGAGCTCATCACTGCCTAAAACGGGATTAGCAGTTTTCTCCAGGCTGCTTTACTTTACCAATACATCACATTTCTTCTGATGTTACTGCCTCATCAGAAGTTCTCTCAAAAACCTCCCACAGTTAGGGTCCTACTTATTCATACAGGCCACTCTGAAAAGCTTATTATCATGAAAAATTTTCAACTATTTCTTCCTTTTATTATATATGAAACCTACTGAACAACACAAATACAGTGCAGATCTCCACAAGATTCCACTGGTAGCTCAAATTTAGTCCATCACTGTTTCTAATCATTCATGAGAAGCCTTCTCAAGCCATCAAGCTTGTTGGTTTTCTTTCTTTTGGTGAGGATGTGGTCAAATAAATAGTATCAAATGCATCTCCCTTGATGAGATGATTGAGGATTCCCACAGATCTGAAGATTGCCATCTCATTCTTCAGAAGTCTGGGTCCCCACTGACGTCCCCACAGTCTAAGCCCTGAACCCAATAAAGAGCAGAATCATAAAAAATTTTCAATGGAGTACAGAGAACTATTCCATTGGTTTCCCTGTAGTCTCACCTGGAACTGATGTACTGTAGAAAATAGTTTGTTGCAGAAGGTATATCTGATGTCAGAAGGCCGGCATTTGGCACATCAGCAGTTTCATCACTTTCATCTCCTAGCTAGAAAAGGAACAAGTATATATCAATACTTTTAATTACTGACCACAATTTTTTCAACTCATTCTTCCTAAAGACAAAGTTTCATCTACAAATGATTTCTACCATAAAACAAGTTAAGTCTATGTCCCAATATTACACTTTCTTTTATTATGCTAGGAAACCTGAACAAACCTGTCTTCAACAGGACATACTAACAATCCAACTCAGTTATTCTATGCACAAGTTTGAGCGCAGGTTCTGACGATTTTTCCGTCTTTTCTGTGAAGTCACAGTTGCATGGGAGCATCTGAGGACCACATTTCAACTTCAATCTAACCCAAAAGTTAAGAGAACACTACATTCTACTGAGCTTTAGCCCGTACTCAGGATTGCAGTAGATACATTAATTTTTGAAAAAGCTTCTTATGCTACTTAACAGAATTAATTTATTAAATGTCCAGAATACTAGTTTTATTAAACAGTCTACTGTGTTCATGGCTTTTAATTTTACATATATACATGGAGGTTTTAACCTTTTCATACATCAGCTTCATAGTACTTCATCAACTCTTAGATAAGAGAACGCATGTTTACCTTAACTCTATCTCTTAAATTTTGCCCAAAAACAAATGCTTGCTGTGCGTTTAGTTCAGCCTTCTCACAGCTGTCATCATCTGAAGTACTGTTTGACTCTTTTTTCTGACATTCTTCTGCCTAAAGAAATAGAAAAATGTAGCCTAAGAAGTTCAATTTTTTCAAATAAAAATACCTTAGGACCAGGTGACTCACACACATTTACAATGACAAGCCAATAACACTTCAAGATCAACAAGGCATGTTTTGCATTTAAATAATGTCTCTGTCGTTAAGTGTTTTTCTTATCAAATCACAGAATAGTTAAGGTTCAAAGGAATTTCTTAACAATCACTAGGTCCAAACTGTGTTCAAAGCAGCATCAACTTCAAACATATTAGGCCGCCCAAGATCTCACACCAAGTTTCAAAAAACTCTACATTACAGTTTTACATTTTGGTAGTCTGGTTCGATGTTCAACTACACTAAGTATGAGAGTTATGTCCTAAAACCCATCTGGAATCCCCTTCACACCAGACCTGCAGCTTCCCATCTGTTTGACAGACACTCTCTAATTTCATTCTAATCTTGTCACTGCCTACTACTTGAGAGCTGAGGGGAACAACCCAATTCCCCTGCCCTAGTCCAAGCAAAACATACTCAGGTTTTTCATTCTCTCATCACATCTTGTGCTCCAGCCACTAGTCCCCGTGGTGATTTTTAAGTGTCTTTCATGTACTGTCAAGCCCCAAACTATATAGTATTCCTGGTAACATCCACCAATGGCACAAAAAAAGATCACTTTCCTGAACTTAATGCCTGCAGTTTTCCTAAAGCAGCCCATAAGTTATTAATCAACAAAAGGATAGTTATTCATGTCCAATCAATCGTTCACCACTGCTGCACAGCACCTGAAGGTTCCTAAACTTTTTGTTCTCCTAAGGGCTTTCTATTCTGCACCTCTGCCACCTGCTTTCCACAAGTGGCTTACTGACTTCTCCGTGCACATGCTGTGGTGGCACTTTTCCTCATTATTCCCATATTATAGTCCTTATTCCACTATATTCAGAGCCTTGCACTTACAAACCTCTAAAGTAGTGTTGGAAAGCAATTGCGACCTACACGGGAATCACTCCCTCCTGCTTCTATCCTGACTTCCTAATTTATAGCTTTTGACACTGATGGGAAGGCCCAGCACTCAGAAGTGACCCACATACTGCAGTTGCCCCTCAGCAAGGACACTCCCATCAGCATCAACAGCACCATAAGCAGAAAAAAAAACCCTAACCACAGGAAGTCTGAGCATATTATGAAGAAAACTATATAGTTACTATGGGAAGAGTATTAGGGGGTACCACCTGCTCCACTGGAGAGGACACTCAGGGGGAAGATGCCTGTCTAGGGAACTTATTACAAGTCTTTATGACTGGCAAATGTGAAGTGTTCCCTTTTTGATCTCCCTTCCTTCAAAATAACAGTCACTTTTAGAAGCAATAGTATCAGCTATAGATCTGCTAATAAATTCTGTATGTGAGAACTTGTCTCAACACTTTTCAAGCAGTATCAGAATCTCCAAGACTTGTCTGCACAGCTGCTCTCTAGACAGTCCTTGTGACACATGCGTTCTCTAACCCAAGGTACAGAATTTTGCATCTACTGACCATCAACTAGTTTTTCTCAGATTGTTTTTCCAACCTGAACAGCCCCTACCTTCCACCATATTCACCATTTCCCCTTCCCAGAGTAGTATCCGCAAACTTAACAAGATTTATTCCACCTTGCTAGGCTGTTTGTCTACATGTTGAACAGTCCTAAGGAATGCCTCTAATGATTGACACTTGTCAGACTTCCAACCACTGGCTGCTACCCTCAAAGCTCACTGCTTCAGCCAATTTTTTGCCCACTCTAAATTCCACCCCACCAGTACACCCCTCTCCATTTTGGTTATGATGATACTTCAGACCATACAAAGATCTTGCCTGAAGTCCCAATCAACAAGTAGGGCTCTCTGCAAAGCAAATCATCTCAGAGGATAAAAAACACATCAGGTTGGTCTCTGTTTTATCTATGCTGGCTGTTCTCAATCCCTTTAATTTGCTTCATATCCTAGGATTCCTTCACCACAAAGGGAAAGAAAAGACCTGAGCGATTTATACTTTCCTGGAACCATTTGTGCAAACATATGTCATGCTTTCTCCTTCCTCAGTAACTGGGACCCACCACAGTACCATAACTCTCTGAGGACAGATAGTGGTCTCACACTAGCAGCCCTCAGCTCCCTACCTTGAGTTCATTTTCTTGTCAGTACAACACTGGTACAACACTGTATTTTGGATCCAGGATGAGAATAATCTTGATCACATACTGATATTTTGGTTGTGGCTCAGTTGTGCTCACCCCAAGTCAAGAACTTTTCAGTGTCTCATGCTCTGCCAGCAAGGAGCTGCACAAGACGCTGGTGGGGAGCACAGACAGGACAGCTGACCCAAACGGGCCAGAGGGATATTCCACACCACAGAATGCCCCACCCAGTACGTGAACTGGGGGAACTGTTGGTGAGGGGCTGATTGCTGCTGGGAGGACTGGACACTGTTGGAACTGACAGTAGTCAGAAATTAGATTTTAGGCTCCAGGCAGTAGCTTGAAGCCTGTAGGAAAAGCCAAGTATGTAACTCTCTCACTTGGGCCTGCGAAATCACAAGGAGGAACCCAAAACAATCCTTGTAGATATCTTCTTTCTGACACCTGGTGTTTTTCCAAGTTGTTTACTGGTACTAAGAGGTGCTGGTCTGAAACAACCAATAATACCCATTGTACTGAAATACTGCATAAAAGACCTTGTCTTTCAATAAACCTTTGCTATAATGCCCTCCAAAGAAACCGGAGTTCTATGTATCGTTATTTGAGCCGTCCTGAATGGTAACAATAGAACACAGATCAGTGGGTGCTGAGAACCTATACTGGGCACCACTTCTTTCTGTTATGTTTATCTCTCTTGCCCTTTTAATTAAAATTACTATGATTATACTTTACTGTGTTTCAACACTTAAACAACTGTTCCTTACCTCAATCCATTAGCTTTACTTTTTTCCTGATTCTTCTCCCCATCACACCTGAGTGGACAGAGTGAACAAGTGGCTCCATAGTACTTAGCTGCCAGCTGGGGTTAAACCATGACTCTCCCTCCACACCCATAGATACATCTTGTCTGGTCCCACAAGCTTGTGTATGTCAAACTGTCTAGAACAGTCCTTAGGCAAATTTATTGTGATAATTCACTCCATCAAACTTCCCCTAAAAAAAGGGACTTGGTAGACCTGACAGCAGACCTCTTCAGCAAAAATAAAAACAAGACAAAGGCATTGAGTACCTCACTTCTTCCACCACTAGATTCCCTTCAACATTTTGCAGAAGGCCTA